>NW_007578900.1:0-8974 GCF_000690725.1 Stegastes partitus | reverse complement strand
ACTTAAACATTGATGAAATAATCAAGTATTTGGCCAATAAATAACACTAAAATCAACTAAAGGAGAATAGCAGTGAGTAAAGAGGCAACGCTTAAATCAAAATCTCATGTGAATGAACATGAAATCCTTCACTTTGTGCTTTTTTCCAGAGATTTATGGCATTTTTTCTGTATCTTTAAGCACATCTGAGCAAATACAATCCAGCCTGACATGCAGCATAAACTTTCTGTGCATCTTTTACATTTCTTTGCTCCACTAAAGTCACATGACATCCCCGGCCCTCATATTGAATTAAATCTGCTAATATGGAAACAATAACATATTTAAGTGGAGCAGACACTACAAAGATGCTGCCTTTACCAGCTTAACTGTAATATTAGGTTACACTGAAAGCACAGCGCAACAATAATGACTTAAATAATGATGATATAATAAGTTATGGTTCATATTTGGCCAATAAATAACACTAAAATCAACTGAAGGGGAATAGCAGTGAGTAAAGAGGCAATGCTTAGATCAAAATTACACATGAATGAACATGAAATCTTTCACTTTGTGCATTTTTTTCCAGAGATTTATGGCATTTTTTCTGTATCCGTCAGTACATCTGAGCAAATACAATCCAGCCTGACATGCAACATAAACTTTCTGTGCATCTTTGAGATCTCTTCGGAACTGCTACAGACATCCCCGGCCTTCATATTGAATTAAATCTGCTAATATGGAAAAAAACAACATATTTAACCGGAACAGATACTACAAAGGTGCTGCCTTTACCAGCTTAAATGTAAGATTAGGTTACGCTGAAGGCACAGTGCACAGAGGACTAAGTATGAACAATAATAATGAACTTAAATAATGATGAAATAATTAAGTATTTGGCCAACAAATAACACTAAAATCAACTAAAGGAGAACTACAGTGAGTAAACCATCAATGCTTAAATCAAAATCTCATGTGAATGAACATGAAGTCTTTCACTTTGTGCTTTTGTTTTATGCAAAAGCAGCTTTCTGTGCATCTTTGAGAACTTCTACAGTAAAGTTATAGAACGTCAACGGCCTTCATGTTGAATTAAATCTGATAATATTGAAACAATAACATATTTAAGTGGCGCAGACACTGCTAAGGTGCTGCCTTCACTGGTGTAAATGTAATATTAGGTTGTAGTGAAAGCAAAGTGCACCGAGGAATGAGTCAAGATAATAATAATGACTTAAATAGTGATGAAATAATCAAGTATTTGGGCAACAAATAACACGAAAATCAACTAAAGGACAAGTGCAGGCAATGCTTTCTGCACATTTCTTATCAGAGATTTATGGCATTTTTAAAATATCTGTCAGAACATCTGAGCAAATACAATCCAGCCTGACATGAAAGCCAAACTTAAACTACAGTAAAGTTATGTGACATCATGGCCTTCATATTGAATTTAATCTGCTAATATAATAAAAAAAATACCATCCTGAAACCTGTAGGTACACATTTTCTAAACATAACATCAGCCTGCAGCACACACAGCTAACAATGCTTTTGTGAGTAAACCTATATGGTTGATATCTGACCAACAAATACCACAAAAAAAAAAAATCAACAAAAGGAGAGCTGCAGTGAGCAAAGAGGAAAAACATGTCCATTAACATTCCACCTGTTTCAGTGCATGGCATCTGCTAGCACGTCCAAGCAAACAGGATCCGGGCGTAGATAAGAATGTAGTAATTCATTTTTAAAGGTGCGAGACATATGGTTAATTAAATATTCTGCCCGTGTGCAGCCGTGACGGTCGGCCTGCAGATTGCAACATACATGAGCTAAATGACGTGTGATGAATAAACAACGCGGAGCAGGAGAAGCTCAAACATGTGCTCTTCATTATTCATTTGCATTCTAGGAAAAAAAAAATATTCATTTTCTATTGGGCGGCCAGGACAAGGCGCATTAATGGATTAGCTGTCGAGATAGCGCACCGGTTCTTAAGTTATGGCTGAAATATCCTTTCACACAGTCTGTCAAACACAGGATTCGGTGACACAATAATGCAGACTTTTGGTTAAAGTTTCCGCGTGATGGATACGCTTCGAGGGATCCGATAGCAGACCCCATACATGGATGTAATTAAACAAGGCCAAGTGATAGCAATAATGGATCATCCAGCGGAGCCCAGGTCCCGGCGTCCCACCAACCGGAGTTACTGGAGACAAATGACTTGCAGCAGTCGCCGGCGTCGCTTTTAACTTTGCGCGGTGCAGACGCAGGGAGAGAGAATATCTGCGAACAGTGGTGGCCCGGCCAAGACAAATGGACAGTCATAATCCCCCCACTGGTGGAGAATGTGGTTTATTAGAATACGATACAGTGGATGTGAAATATTTTTCTTGCGCTGCGATTTAGTTCCCAGCTCATTGCTCAGCACACACAAGTCATTCTTGACAGTTTTGGCTTTTTTTTTTTTTCCCCCTTTCCTCCGAGCAGCTTAGCATCTCACTGCCTTCAAAGTTGGGTAAGTTATCTGTCAAGGAGAAATGTGTTATTACAGCCTGTTGAGGCCTGTGAGGAACCCTAAGTAGGACACACAACCTTCTGTGTAATTAAATTGGACAAAACACGCGACTGGAAAAAAGACTCGTTCTAAATTTAGGGGATCGTTCTGGTGTTTATTGGCTGTTTATCTATTCAGTTACAGGATGCAGGAAGTGCTGACGCGGGAGGTTTTAGCTATTATTGCATATCATTACATGAATAAAATATGTGCGTGATTACATGCAAAAGTTTGTTCAACGATTCTCCAATTTGGGTTTGTTGGATCAGAGCGGGGCGGGAGTGAGTGGCAGGTTCTGTCAACACCTTGAGCGGTAATAAGGTTCTGACCCGCGTTAATAATTAACGGAGAAATTACAAAAAGCAGTTTTGTAATTTTTCAATAGAGGAAGGCGGAGATTTGCAAACTTTTTGAAAACTTTTTGAAAGAAGAACAATGGCGTCCCTTTCCCGCCTCCTCTGCCGCTCCGACCGTCCACTTCATCCCCGACTCTGGAACACGTCTGCTTTTATCTCGGACACTTTCCTTGAACACAGCGAGGACCCGCGGTGCTGAGAAAATCATTTATGACTTCTTACGTCCCCGTCTGGTCCTGCGGGGTCCGGCGCCGTGTCAGGGGAATGCAGATGAGCCCACCTCGGCACACACCGCCTTCTCTTCCTGATCGACCTGCACAAGGTTTCCTGAGCCTTTGTTTGCTGCTCATCACAGACGTCGGAGGCCTCGCTCCTCTTCATTCGTCCCAGTTCAGACGTATTTGCTGGTAAACATCACTCATGTGCTTTTTGTAATGTGTCGTCTTTGTCACCGGATCTCAAATTAAAGTTTGTTGGAATTCACACACAAAAGATTTATGTCGTAATTACTCGAGCATAATTACCGGGGAAACAGTTAATCAGCATAAATTTTTTTTAAAAAACAGCAAATAGTTTGAAACGTGCACTCGAGGAATAAACATACGATCCGTTATGATGAAAAACAAGAATTCAGGCGGCGCAGAAACTGCTCAGAAAACCTGCTTTTTTTCCACATTACTCTTGAGTTTGTTTTTAACTTTTCCGATAATAGTCGAGGTATTTCCTTCCTGGTTTGACTTGTCCTTGTTTCTTACCAACACATTTTTAAGTATTTGTAGCTACACAGCATACAGACGAGATGGTGTGATAAATAATATCCTATGAATTAATATTTTAGCGGAATAAAATGCGAGAAAAGTTTAGTTTTTATATCATCACTCTTTATAAGATAAAAGGAAATTATTGTGCCGGGTATGGCTCAGAAAAAGCAAAACGTAAGAGATGCGGCGTCTAAACAGTAAAACACAATAAGATTTAAATACGACACATGACTGAAAAACACTGAAATAAGCAGCTTAAATAAAGCGAGCATAGAAAAGTAAGAAGTAATCCTGGTTATTATACTGAGCTAATTAGTAAAAAAGTACATTTTACCTGAAAAATGAGATTAAAATTCAATATTGCACATGTAGGAGGAATGAAATCTGCAATATTTTACGTTAGACATCGTAAGAAACCAACTTTGCACCAGAACTTGCACCAGGTTTCCGCCTCCTAAGAGCGAATTCTTGTGACTTTTACCATCGTGTGGCTTTACTGGACCTCATCCATCCCTTCCTTCCTCCTCCTTCTTCTTCTTCTCCTGCTTTGTTCCTATTTTTAGGGTCATGCGAGGCTGAAGCGTATCCCAGCATGCAGCGGGTGAAACAAGCAGGGAAACGCCTGCCAGTCCATCACGGGGCCGACCCACGGAGGAGACAGATCCGCGCTCGCACCTGCAGGCAATTTGGTGTCTCCAGTCAGCCCGAGCGGCGGATCTGTGGAGGAAACCGAAGCACCTGGAGGACAGACACCACAACACAAACACGTGAGGCTGCACACTGACAGCAGCAGCAGCAGCAGCAGCGCCGTGAAGCCCGGCGACGCTCGGTGCCCAAATTATGGGATGCATTAATGCCCTGCCAAGGAGACGACAGCTTTTTAGTTCACCTCAACAGTTGGGTTGAGTCGGATCTTAAGATGCCTCGTTAAATAGTCTCACAGGTCCTCTTGTAATTCAAGCAACCTCCCAGTGAAGTGGCTCATTTTTAAAAATCAAGCAGCCGCAAAATAAGAATTTATTTGAAGTTGCAAGCTAGCATCACAGCACAACAGCAATATAGTGATTAATATTAATATTTAGTGTAATTTGAAGTGAGATTTCTGCATTAATTGGTTTAAAATTGACTTGAAGTTGTAGAAAAAATGATTAAATTGGGTTCATTTTGAGTTCAGGAGTTCAACCTAAAAACTGTTCATGCAACCAGCTATAAACTCATTTAATGTGGCTTTGATTGTTGAGAAAAAAGGATTCAAGATTCATTTATTGGTCACAAACACAATTATAGACAGTATAACGTGTAAAGAAATGTATTTTACACCTGCTCATAACAAGAATAAAGAATAAAACACACACAAGAAGCAAAACGAATAAAGTGTAAAATTATGCAAAAAAAGGAAAAATATCCTAATAAATATAGTTAAATAAAATATATACAAATATGAGTAAAATCAAACATAATTTCTTTAAAGGTAGTCATAATAAAAATATAATACAACAATTGTATTATCTCCTAGGGGCAAATTAAGAATAAAATAAAGATAATGCAAAATGCAGTGTTTTGGTTGTGAAGCCTAATTTCTGTTCTTACACTGAGCTGCTGCTGCTTTTGATGCTTTTTGTGTATTTTCGTGTAGGTTTTTTACTGCAGTTCTTGCAGTTATTGATGAAAGGGTTAAAGCCCAAACAAATATTTCAGATAACCGTCGCTCTGGTCTGATGCGTCTCCGTGCAGCAGGATTACCGCCGCGCTTCTCTTAAAGTGGACTTTTTTTGTCCTTCTTTTTGCAGATTATAAAACGGTCTTGTGAAACGGATTAAGGATATTTGTAGATTATGATTAAATCCTTGAATTGTAGATACTCAGATCAGAAACCGGCTGCAGTCGGGGCCGGCTCCAGTGTTTTACACCCAGAGACAGAGAGAAAGAGCTTCACTCTGACTTTTATCTGCTCTGAAACTATTTAATATGTCACACGCTGCTTTCCTGACCAGGAAGTGACGGCTGAGTCGTGGAAATAATAAAACCAGAATATTGCTTCAAATCAAACAGCGGGGGGGCTGAAAGTTTTCACGGCGGATTTCAGAAGCCTCCCTCTCCAGGTAAAGTTAGTAAATGCTGATCAAACATAACAAGGAGGCGCCAGGATATCAAATTGAATCTCTGCACCTACACGGGAATTCACTTTTGGAGTATTAAAGGTGTTTACTCTGGAAAGTGTGGCTGAGCGCGAGGACAGATTTCATTCCTCCGTCTGTAAATCAGCCCTCCTTCGGAGCGCCGTTAACAGGCTTCAGGTTGGCGCTGGTGCGCTCAGACAAGGTGCTGTTTGTAGTTCCCTCCCCGAGGAGGCTGAGCGCCGTGGATTACAAGCGAGGCTAACGTTTAGCTGCCACCCCGCGCAACATGACTCATAAGCTGTAAAGAGCCGCCGCATATGTCTGCATCATAAGTCCATTTGTGATATGACAACATGACCTTCGGATTTAGACCCATCTGTTCTGCTGCAAGTGTTTACATAAGAGCAGAAGAAGTGAATTACATTTTGCACTGACGGGAGTTTTTGGAGAAAAAAAACATGCTCCACAAACAACCGTTTTTTAATCAATCTCATCCTTGGGGCCGGTTTTAAGCAGCAAAGCTCGCAGTGTTTACCGGAGGGAAGCTGTGCCGGACTTCACTGCTGTGTTTTTTGTAATGATTTGTTTTTTGGGGGGCATTTATTAATAAGAACAATGGAGAGAGAGAGAAGCTGTGTTACTACTGAAAATGAAGACAGGACGGCGTCTGACGTGACGCTATAAGTCAGGTTTATCTTCCAGTTAACTCCATGCACACTGAGGTAAACCTGAATTAAACCCATGTTCACCGCATCCGTCTTTTGTTGACATCAGAACCCAAACTTGTTGCTAAAGATAATTCTACATGACAATTTAAACAGGCAACCGTGCATTCGCTCCTCCTGCAGCTTTAATTCGGTCTCCACTAATCTCCGCTGGAAGTTTTTGAATCCACTCCACTATGTCGATATTGTCAGCGTGTTATTTTGGAAGATGGAGTACAGTGGATTAATGAGAGCGGGAAAAAAAAGAAAAAAAGCTATTGACTAGAAATGTCAACGGGGATGATGAGAAGTTTGAGAGTAAACCATTAAAGACGCGTAAAGCTGCAAAAACCTACAAACGAATTGAAAGATTGCTCCACATAGAGCCGACAGGAGCTGCAGACATGCTCCTCGATTGTTAGAAATCTGATCCAGTTTGGATTTTGTAGGTCAGTGAAGGACTGTGTTTTGTACTTTTAGAGTATTTGTAACCCACATTTTCTGTTCCAGTCAAAGATGCGTCACAGTAGTGAAGTTAAGGCTGCAGGACACGAGATCTTCAAGATGAAGACAGACGTAGTTTGTATGTTCATGTTGGTGCACGTGAGTCCCTCCTGTTGAAACTGTTGAAATAAGATGAGATGAGATTGATTGTCCCCAATTTGATCAGACGTGTGCATGTTTACATCTATATACAGTCATGACTTGATAATCCGACCCTTAACAATCCTAAACCTGCTATCCGACAGGTTTTTAGGAAAAACAAACGGACCCCATTAAAAACAGCTTTAACATAGCGACAGCGTTGGATTCCGACTCCGACATGACGTTTTATGTCACCAATCAGGATAACGACGTTTTATCTGACTGAACAATCCCACAGATTGGCTACGTTCACACTGCAGGACTTGATGCTCAACTCTGATTTTTTTGTGAGTTCCTTCACATTTCCAGTTAAATACGACTTGTATGTGATCTGCTGTGTGAACTTCATACGACCCAAAAGTGTCCCGCATGTGCAGAAGAGGACACGACGACGTCACACGCAGTGAGCATGCTCAGTGTTTATGGAAGTAAACATGGATGGTAACGGTGGAGCGTATCTGCCACCCACCCACCGCCACCGATGGTGGAAACAGAAGTGTGAGCGCTAACTAAACTAGCATCAGCAGCTAAGTACTGTCTGTGTGTTCTGGACACTCCTACCCCACTGGAGAGCGGGAGTGGTTGGAACGTGCACCGGTCAGTTAGGCTGAAATCCAGTGATGCATAGTGTTCTATGAATATTAACAACAAATGAGCCTTCCAGCATCAAGTCCTCCTTGTATCTCGACCTCCGTCTTGACAATCCGACATAAAAGAAGGTTTAACATTTAGTGTCGGATTATCGAGACACAACTGTATACATAAATATATATGAACAGCTTTCGCTCAAACGATTAGTAGTAATATTGCGATTTCATTCAAAAAGGTCAACTTTCATACTTTCTCTATTCATTACAAGTGGAATATTTAAAGTTTTTCTCCAAAAAAAGTTTTAATTTGGATGATTGTGGGTTATAGCTCCTGAAGATCTGTAATCCGGTACGTCAAATTATTAGAATATATCATCAATTAATCAATAATTGTTAATAAATTAATCAATAAAGTGCATCTTCATCTGTGCCAAAAGGCAGTAAAAAGAGCTCATAAATACCATGTGAAACTTGTATAATAATAATATTAACTAAGATTCTAATAGCAAAGCAGACACACACAAATACATTCCCTCATTCCCTTGTAATTGCACTGAAAACATGTTGCACAGAAAGTTTATTTTAAGTGTAAAATCAGCAGTGTTTGGTGCAGTTATTTCATTTATCCTAAGATTAAACAGATTTCCATACCGTATCTGTACATATTAACATGAATGAAAACATCTAAACACGCATTAAGAGCCGAACACAAACCCACGTAGACGCCGTTCTTGTAGGAGCGTCGTATTGTTGCTGCCATAAAAGAGATGAATAACGGCAGCAGAACAAAAACAGGGATCCAGAGATCAATCTTGCGGATCAATCGTGTGTCCAGACACGTCGGGGCTTCAGATTGAGCTGTTGTTTGTTGAGCTGTGTGATGATATGAAGTAGGAATAAAACACAGTTTGAAAAGGTCACTCTCATACCTGCAGGCTCTCAAACGTCCACACAAGGTAGTGGTTTGGAAAACGTGTGAGTGGTCCTTCACGTTCTGGTTGGGTTTTTTTTTTCCAGAAAGTTGAAGCTGCTGTTTTCTCCCAGTAACATTCATTTCTGTCTGTTTTCGACTCCATTAAGCGACACGACTCTCCGTTACAGATGCATGGAACGTGATCTTTGTGCCGACACCAACCAGATCAGCGTCCACGCTAAAAGGTTACCTGTTGGTATTTGCAGGAGCTCAGTCACGCTGTTGTTAATGATCTCTGGGGTTTGTCTTGTCGGCACCTCGCTGCACCTCTAAAGAGAACCAG
>NW_007578899.1:162453-227127 GCF_000690725.1 Stegastes partitus | reverse complement strand
TGTGTGTGTGTGTGTGTGTGTGCGCAGGTAACATCTGTGCCTTTAGAATCCCACTCATCCTCTGCAACAGAGGTCACATGAGCGGGGTTCATCTGTGTGCCAACATGGAGCTTCCTCGACCTTCTGGGTCATGTTAAAGGTTCTAATGGAAGAAACACTGAGAGGGCTTTGTCCACTGGAGCCAGCTGTGCCTCTCTGTCCTCCCCGCTCACAGCCTATTCTATCTTCTTTCAGCCTGTGTGAGTCTGTGCTGGCAGTTGGATGGGGACAGCGGGTTGGTGTGACCCACCTGGGCCGCTCTGAGAGAGGGATCGTAAAGAAGAACTGGGAAGATAAATGAGAGTTGAGCAGAGAGGCAAACCTTCAGTTCAGATTTTTATTTTATAGCTCCACCTAAAGCTCTGCAGGTAATCTGGGGGCGTTTAGCAGCTGGGCAAAAAAAGAGCTGCAGCTTTCCAGTATATAATTCCTTGGTAAAGTGGTGATACCTTTAAATCTATTACTTCTAAGCATGTCAGAATGTCTCCGTAGGACACCACGATTTCAGCATTTCTTGCCAGACTTGTACATTTGGTAGGAGACATCCTGTAACCACAAGGTCACAGGTTCGAGCTCTGCAGCAGCAGATGCGTCCATCACCAGCCATCTGTCCTGTCAAAATGTCCTTGAACAGAAGACTGGACCCCTACCTGTTCACTCACTGTAAGAAGTCTGGACAGGAGTGTCAGCTTAAAGCCAAAAATGGAAATTATGCAACTCATAACTTAGTGCTCTGCACCTTTAAAGGCCTTGTTTTTGACCATACATCACTAAGATATGAGACCCTCATTGGATTGGGCTGACAGGGGACTTTTCTGCCTGTATCTTAACCGCATTAGGTTAGTTGATAGTTTGCATTATTAGCTAACAGTGTGCTTTGTTGAGCTAACTCCAGATGCCGACCTCATCTTGACTTTGCTAGCGTGCTGCAGCAGTGGCACTAATCATCCAATCAAGTCTTAGAAAGACTCGCTTCTGTTCGCTCACGAAAACAGATCAGCGTTGGGGAAAAACCCAACTTTTTCGGTCTGAGGCACGACAGAGCACACCAGTACACGGGCTGGGTGATGCGCGGGGAGGAGGGTGAGCTGGGGTTGAATTAGAAGGAGGGAAGGTTAAGCAGGATGCAGAGAGAGAAAAGCATCTACTGAGAAAATGATGAAGGGTTCGAATGACAAATGGAGGCAGAGATGAGAAAAATGTCTGCTCCCCACTGGAGTCTCCTCATTCATCTGATAAGAGCGGCACACTCTGGTGATGAATGGCCAGTGTCATAAGTCACTCCAAGTTTCACATTTTCATGTCTGAATGATAGGATCAGCGAGATGCACTGATTGCTCTGGGTTGTTGGTGTTTGCATCCCTTGTAGCCTTTGCCCCACTTTACCCTGTCTTTGATTAAACCGATAACCTTTTTTAACCTTGTGTAGCCGAAATTAGATTTTCCTCCTCAAAGCATTTCAGCATTCATGCTCCGTATTCATCATTTCAGACGTGCTGTTGCTACCTCTGAAATACTGGTTTAGGCTTCAGTTTGTGCCGTACGGTTCCAGAGTCTGTGCAGTTTCGGAGCGATGGGTGGTTAAATATAATTTCCCATACATTAAACTCAGTGTCTACAAATTGTTTTAATCTCATGGTATTAATATAATACATAGCGGGGATTTTTTTTTCCTCCGCAGTATAAACAGGAAAAACAACATCACACAGTAATGGAGCAATCTCCAAACGCGGTGTTTACTTAGGGCCTGCGATAACAAACATCATGCTAACAGTCGCAGCGCATCATGACGCGCTTCCGTCTGCTGCTTGCTAAATTACCCTGATTGTCATCTTCTCAGGTTTCCTCCTCTGCTGAGAAAAGATAACATCCCTCACTCTATCTGTCCTCGAACATCCCCCCTTTGACTATCTTGCCTTCTCTAAATCCAGTTATCTCTCTGCTCTCATGATGATGATGACCGTTGGCATAGCTCTTCAATCTTAACAGTGCAGCTTGCTATTTCCTCTTTTCTTTTTTCTTTTTTTTTTTTATCCGAATGTAAAACCTTGTGTTTTTCCGCTATGAATGCACAAGTCACAATTTAGTGGAAAGCGACATGTCGACACGTCAGTAAGGCATCGCAGTGCGGTGTCTCGTCTCTGCTCTTCCACAGCAAAACGTCGTTTCTCTGTAGATTTTCTACTGAATTTGACAGTGATGCAAAAATATTTTTGGCCTCCAAATCTTTACAATAAATATTTATGATTAATAGACTTGATCAGTGTTTTAATAGATCACTTTAAATAAGTACGTTCTTGTCTCTTTCTCCTCCGTAGAATCTCCAAGAGCATCCCCACCACCAAGGACGTGGAGCCTCTGCTGGAGATCGATGGAGACATCCGCAGCTTCGAGGTGTTCCTTTCCTCCCGGACGCCTGTTCTCACCGCCAGAGATGTGGAGATGTTCCTGCCCTGCACCGTCAACCTGGACCCCAAACTCAGGGAGATCATAGCAGGTCCATACGCCATCAGTATAGCAAAATCAGCATAAACTTGGCATGAATTCTGCAAGTGTCTGGGCTCCGCTGCAGGGATTAGCATTCTCCCAAATAGATATTCCCTCATTTGGTGTTTTAGGCTGGTGTTGGAGAGTTCCTTCTGCCGTGTCGAAATGTGTTTTATGTAGTGGAGATCTGGGAACTGTGAATGTGGAGCAAAAAAAGTTTATTCTTCACCATAATCGGTCCAACTGTGTTGTTACCCCTGAAGTTTTCAACCACCTCTTCAGCAAAAAAAAACCATCCTCAGCTGACACGTGTGTGGTTCGGTTGTTATCACGTGACCAAACATAAACTAAATCAACAACACTGCACAATAGCACGGAGAAATGGAGAACTGTTCTCTAGTTGATTTGTTGAATTCGCTGCCAGCTCATTTGGCAGTGACATTACTCATAGCATTGCAGCAGGGTTTGCTCTGAAATCGCCCACTGCCGGGGCTCTCAATAACCCACAGCATGCTTCTCATTTCCAAACAATCAAATGTCGAGCAGGTTTTCACTACAGCACTGTGAAATCGGGACAATATTTTCGCTCGCTGTCACCAGTCTGCCTGTAGCGCGGCACCAAATTTCACAGTTTGTAGCTACGGTGACGTAACAGTGCATTAGTATAACTGTAAGCCAGAGCGGCGCTGTACTTTTGCTACCGTGCGTCAGCGTCCATTCAGCCCATACAGGAGTGTCAATGACGCCTAGTGTGAAGCTGCTGCATCATACTGTTATGAGACCACAGAAAACACACACTCGCACACACAGAAAGTCTGTTCCATTGAGCCAGCCTTGAGTCACGGAGGCCACAGCTGACCAAGTTCCACAACCAGACGTCCAGTCTCTAAGCACAGGACTCCTTCCCTAAAAGTGTGTAGGTGTCCGTTCTGTACGTGTCCGTTAAGCATGTGTTTATTTGTGTGTGTGCGTGCGCTCAAAAGCGTGTGGGCGTTTTCACCTCCACACGTGTCCACGGGGAGCGGAAGGTGACCAACGCTCCTACCCAGTCATCCCGCTCCCTCCACTCCCTCTGTGACCAGTTGGTACTTGGTGCCCAGTGTCCTGTGGCCAGCCAGTGGGCAGTGCTGTCAGTGATACCCGCCCATGAGCCTGACTCACATCATAAGGCCCCCATTGTGTTCACAGGCTGGATTGGGTCTCACTCAGCGTGTCATTCAGCAGCCACTTGTATAACCAGGAGACATTCTGGTGCCTGCTTCTGTTTCTGGTTCTTACTTTCTTGCCAGCCACACAGAGCCACTCTGTTCTGTCTTCGGGCTTATTTAACTTTAATTTGGGAGGTTTTACCAAAGCTCCTTACTTAGCTCCTACTCGACTCCTCTCGAAGTCAAATAGATTTATGTGAAAACAATTGTGGCAAAGTGCTTATGAGATAATGTCTACGAGTTCACATGGTCTGCTTTGTTTGTTTACATGGGTGAATTTATTTGTCAGGGACAGCAAGGGGCTCCATGTGCCAGAATCGTCACGTGGCTGGCATATAATTTGGAAAACAGAGAATATCAGCACGCCTGCTGTTTGTGAGTAAACAGAGTAATAGAAATCGCAGTGAGAATGGAATTCACAGTTGAAGGTCGTTGTATTCGTAACATCTGCGCCCATTTTCTCAGTGTTTAGTTGTTTGATTGTCGTCTATTTTGGATAAGGAGAACATGCTCGGAAACAATGTTCTTCTTGTATTCCCTGCAGTGTTTTGAGAGTCAAGAAATTTTGCTCTTGCGTTCGTCAGCTGTTTGATATGGTTTTTTTTTTTTCTTCCTTTGGATTCACAACTGTCTAAACTCCCTGGAGATGATGAAATAAAGCTAAATTATTGATGCGTGGGTGGATCTGAAGGGTCTTTATAGTCATCGCCAACACAAGATCGTCAGCATCTCAGATAAACACTTCCTTCTCTCTTCTTCCGTTGTTCGTTTTTCCCTCGGCTCTGCCCTCTCTTAGATGTCCGTGCGGCCAGGGAGCAGATGCACATAGGAGGGGTGACCTATCCCACGCTGCCCCTGCAAGAGGCAGTGCCCCGTCCCCAGTCAGGTTACGGCCAGCACTCAGCCGCCTGCTCCCCGACAGGCTCCTTTGCCGGATCCCTGCCTCCTCAGCCCCACAGTGCCTACTTCAGTGGAATGACCGGCCCTCAGCACCCCTTCTACAACCGGGTGAGACACAACAGGGACTCATGTTCAGATAACCCGTCGTCTTCCTGCTCCTCAGCTGAAAATGTCATCCCAAATAATTGTGGTCGGTATCTGCACTACATGAAATGAAGCTGGAATTTGCAGGCACTGTATTACCAGTACCAACAACCAAAAAGGGTCTTTCTGTTTTTGCTGCTCAGTTCTCTGCACGTTATCGAACATTTGCATTGACCCACTGTGTGAAATGTGCAGTAAAGCGATGACATTTTTCCCCCGTGATACTTTGTGTTGTTGTGTGCATGAGCTCCCTCATATGATTTTATGATTTTTATTTTGTTCTACCTCCCCTTCTCTCCTCTCCCCACGTTCTCTGTAGCCTTATTTCCCCCATCATGTGTATCACCTGCCACGGCATTACCCCCACCATGTCCCCTCATCCTCGCGCCCTCCCATTAAACCACCCGGTCAACCCCAGGACGCCAATGGACTTGTAAGTAAAGAAGAGGTCCATTACATTTGCTTTCATCTCACAGCAGACATGCTAGTTTTATTCAGATTATGCAACGACATTGTGCGCTGATTGGAAGTTTGTAAGCAGTGGTCATTGGTTTGTCTTTCGTCTAAAACACTTTAAGCTGTAAAGGAGGTCCTATCTATAGACTAATATAATTAAACTTATAAGGTCTCGGGCTCAGGATGCATATAGTTATTTATACCACTCGATGGTTCGCGTGCTGTCGAGTCCATTGTGTCAATCTGCTGCATTAAAAAACCACAAACTCTGACCTCCTTTTCTTTTTTTTAACGCTTCCTCTGCTCTTACCTACTTTCCTACATCCTTCTGTCTCCCTCTCTTTAATCTGATGGCGTATGTTTTAACTTTAACCCCCGATGATTTAAATATCGCTCATTTCCCACCAATCCCGTGCTCAACCACAGTCCAGCTCCTGACCCTAGTGGAGTGAAAGGTTATTCCATAAATTGGAACCAACCTCGTTTAACCTTCCTCTGTCTCTGCTCTGCACCCATATTAGGATGTTATTGCAGAGGATGCCAGAGAAGGCCTCCCCTCGTGTCCCTCTGACCCCACCATGGTAACCTGACTAACATCAGTAGACGTATTGGCACATGTGGAGCACAACATTAATGCAGATATGAAGCTCGTCCCTCATCTGCCTGTTGGCCTGATACCTTATGTGTAATCTGTTGTGTTGCATCCATAAAAGGCATGTCTGTGTGTTTGACAGGCTGCTTTTTTTGTTGTTGTGGTTTACAAAAAAACCAAGAGAATAGATGTCAGCTATTACTTCTGCACCTTCTGCAGCAGAATGCTTAAATACTTTAGCTGCATCCGGTGTGACTGTGACCTCCCACTAATCATTGAAAGCACCGTGTGGTTTTTGCAGACTATAGTACATGTATTTCTAACATGTTGAATGAGGTTCACTCTGTTGTGGGTACGGCGCAAGTTCATATTCTCTTAAATGAATATAACTTCAAAAAGATTCCCACACATGTCTGACACGTGTTCAATCAACAGCTGCTGACTTTCAGCTGAGTTCATGCAGTGCACGGCGCGTGTGATGCTGTGGTTTTCTCCTACAATAAATGGATGTAGAAGTGCTGTTGAAGAATGTATGAAGTTGCACTGAGAAAGAAGTGAACCTCTACATCCAGATATCCACACGTTCCGGGAGAAAGCAGCCACTATTAGAACAATTTAATGATAACACTTCTCAGGAGATTTCTGCTCCACAAAGCCACTTATCAGGGCACTGCCAGCAAGCATTTAGAGGAGCCGTATGAAAGATTTAAATATAGATTACCGTGTAATGTTCCTTCGCTCAATCTCTGATCTGTCAGTATTTTTGTGTCTTTAATATTTTTTTTTTTAAATCCCGTCCTTTATACCTTCATCACTGTCTTGAATTTTTATACCTATTTTGTTCCTCCTATCATCCTCCTTCTCTTTCCCAGTCAGTGTAAATGTTCGTATTTTCATCCTCTTTTAATTTCCTACTTAATCTCTCCGTATAGTCCTCGCGTGTGAACGCATTTCCACAAATCTGCAAATGTGTATGTGTGCGGCTCTTTGGATATGTAAGCAGGCCTAGCCCAGTGTAATTGCCTAGCTGATGTAAGTGCGAGTATGGATTCCTCTGGCTGCTGGGATTATCATCAGAGCAACTGTTGGGGCTGGCAACACACACACACATGCACTGACAATGAGCCCAGCGCTGGTAGAGCTTATCTCCTTACCAAGACGCTTCCTCCCTCACAGAGCTCTGTTTCCTCTTCCCCATCCTTCTGCCCTGAGCTCAGCCCAGCTGTAATTACAGTCTTATCACACACACACTGGGAGGGTTCACACAAACACACAGGCACACAAGCAGACACACCCGCAGACATTCATGCCCTCACTCACTTTCTTAGAAGACGCGCTTGCCGTCTGAATCAAGGAGCCGCATTCAAGGCCTTTCCCGAATTGAAACTTCTGCTTTTTTCAGAGCGAGAGAGACGACTCATTCTCTCGGCGGGTCTTTCTCTCTGTCTCCGTGTCCTCCGCAATCCGTTCTGTCTGCGAAGATTATGGCAGCAGAAAGCCAGCTGACTCCAGTGAAAACAAAATCTCCTTGTCTAATAATTCGACTTCCAATAGCCTCTTCTTTTTCCAGGCGCTGGCTGGCTGGCTGCGTTGCCGCTGTTAAGGAGCCGTCTCCTCCCCTGCTGTGAGACAGATAAATGTCTGAGCTGTTGTCAGTGTCTCTCCTGTCCCCTGATGATGAGTTCAACATGTGTGCTACTGTCTCTCCGCTTGTCAGTCTGTCTTGTAAATTTCTGCCTCCCCACCTTGTGTGTGTGTTTTTTTTCACAGGTACAGTCCTGGATTCGTAGTGTTATAAATGTCTGTCCGTATTTTTGTCTGACTACTTGTCCGTCTGCTTTTTTTTGTCTCCTTATCAAGCATTTAAAGTCGATGCCTTACAAATTAAAGCAGGTACTCGTTTGAATTCATGGCTACCTTCATCGCCGCACTTTCTCCATTCACCTCTCCCTCCCTCACCTCTAACGCATCGGTTCATTACTACCCAGCATGCCGTAGAAGGAAGTTACTATTCAGACACATTACATTGAAGTCAATGCAAAACGACTTGTGGTAGCTGTTAGATTCACTAACATAGACTCATTCTTTGGTAACACCTCGACCGTGTGGATGTGAACAGTAGTTAAACTCCCCGAGTGCTGGTCTTCATCTCCTCCATTACAGAAAGTTGGCACCTACTGTTGTGTACTGTATTGTAAGAGCTGATTGTTTTTTTTGTCTAACAACCACTCACAGTCCGGCTAAGCTCTGCTCTTCTCTCCCTCGAAACCAGAAACAAAGCCGGGGGGCTTAGTCTGAAGCCGCGTCTTAATGGTGCTAATAGCCGGGTGGAGCAGAAGATGGGGGGAGAGAGAGAAAGAAAGGGATGGAAAAGAAAGTAGGAGGTCGACGCAGGAGGCTGAGTGGGAAGGAATGCGAGAGGAAGGAAGGAAGGAAGGAAGGAAGGGAGGGAGGGAGGGAGAGAAGGAAGGAACGAGAACTTTTGCTTGTCACAAAGACGAGCAAGAGCCGGGGGGGGGAGAGGGGTGAGTGGGATAAAGGAGGGCGGGTGAGGTTTGTTTGGTTCTGGTGCCAGCGTGTGGCATGTTGGCTCTCTGTGAGGCCTTGGACAGCGTCAGCAGGCGGCTGGTATTAGTCACATCGAGGCCCGGAGCTGCTCGACCGCGGCGGCCGCTCCAGTGCGGCTCGGCGGCGGCGGCTCTCAGACTCCATCCCTTAAGTGTTGTGCACACACTTCATACGCTTATATATACACAGAGGGAAAAGAATAAGAGCAGGTAACGGTGTATTTGGATAGGTTGGCAGCCTTGTTTACTTTTACACTTACACTGTGTGACTGATAGAGAGAATTACTGTGTGGGATTGTGGTTTTGCGCCTCCGTGTGCCTCGCAGTAACAGGCCCGCACGTCTCCTTGCCAGGAATTGTTGCTCGATTTGCCCTAATCAATGTGTTAGGAGTGATGAGTTGCTCTGACCGAGTGTGTGTGTGTGAGTTTCCCCCGGTAGCCTTAATTCATGAAAACTGTCCGAATGTGCCGTTTCTAACTGTACATTTATGTGTGATGTTGCGTAGATCTGTCCCGCAGTCCTGCTCAGCTCCCTGAACACGGATGCGGTGTGCGAGCGTCTCAGACAGATTGATGGACTCGACCCCAACATGCTGTCTCAGTACAACTCCACCATCAAGAAGGTTTGAATTTTAAAGATGGTTTAATTGTCTTTGTGTGGCTTTCTTGTTCCCTCTGCTCTGTCTCTCCACTTGTTTGGTACATTCATAATTAACCTGTGAACAAACCCTTTTCTGTCAACTGCAGGCTAATATAAATGGCCGGGTGCTTACTCACTGCAACCTGGACGAGCTGAAGAAAGAGATGGAGATGAACTTTGGCGACTGGCAGCTCTTCAGGGGGATGGTGAGACTCTGTGTAATATATAATTTTAGAACTGGGCTGAGATTGAAGATTGCTGTTGTTGCTTTTTGTTAAAAGAAATGGGCCGTCTTTAAACCGATAAAGAAAGTGTCATCACTCCAGCGAGCACAAATATCAACCACCCCTTCACTGCTCTGGAGTAAAGACCTGAAATACGGTTTGTTCTCAGTGGCGTACATTCTCCTCGCTGTGTGATCCTTTGCAGACACTTAGCTCTGCCAGTGCCCTTCTGTTGATATATGTCAGCTCTGGTTTATTCCACAACCAAGCAAGACAGTATCTCATAATAAGACATCTTGTGCTGCACTGAGATATTGGGATAGAGATTTTATTATCCGTATTACGAGAAGGGCGCTAGTCAGTCAGCCAGGAGTCCAGTCAGCTGAGCCGGGGCTGAAATCACTTACACATGTAGCCAGCTCCACTTCATCAAATGTCAGTCTGTGCTCCTAATGCCAAAGCAGAGCCCCCGATTGGTCGTGTTTTACCGGAGATCCGATGCAGAGCTCGCATAGAAGCAGCTGGAAAGTGCAGTGGCCTTATGGCTCCATGTAAAAACCAGTGTTGTGTTGCCAGGATGCAGCCAGCACATCCATCTGGTTCAAGATGGCCGACTGATATCTGGATGAAGGGAGGTTATTGTCGGGGAGGATGGCACAGCTGAATGGCTTTACTCAACAACCAGCTCCAGATTCTCCTTTCACAAGCCCACACTTTAGTTGTTGTTGCTGTTTAACATACTTGTTTAGTGTGTCACGTGCTTTGATCAAATTGTTTACAGTTAACTTAACAATGTCCTGAAGTAAAGTCACTGGTTTATCTAAAATATTAAATGTATTTCATAAGGTGATTGAGCAGCGGCATGCCGAAAGCCAGGCGGTGCTCCAGGATGAATCCCGCGCTGCTAGCGAGCAGGGCAGCAGCGTGCACCACGGGGAGCCCAGCAGACGCTCAGGAGGAGCCCAGCACGAAGCGGCGACCTTCAGCCTCAACCTCAGCTTCGAGGAGCTCAGCGGAGTGGGGCTGGAGGAGCCTCCGAGACGCAACAGCAACTCACACTCACACTGGCCGGTCAGTCTGCGTCGGGAGTTTGGTTCAAATATATCACAGCGGAAGTTGTAACCAGACAAACAGTCGCTTTATATTCACACGTATAGATGTGCAACAGAGACAACAAGCGTTTACGTCGCTTCTTGAAGCTTAAGTGTGAGCGTGCAACACTTGCAAATGGCACACGCGTGGAAAGGTCACACCCCAAACTGTCGGATGGCGATGTGTCCACGTGCACCAGAACAGTGTGCTATAAGGACCTCGGTGGTTTCACGTTAATGTGGTTTCGAGTAAGAAAAGAGCACGGCAGAGGAAGCTCACGGTGCTCTTGAATTTGGCAGAATTAAAAATACACACTAACACTGCCGCTCACCAAAAGGTGTCAGAGGGCCCCCAGTTCGCCATTTTTACCTTCCGTGTTCCCAGTTTGCAAAATCTCCGAGACACGAGCAAACACTCGCACATAGACAGCTGGCTGTGCTGCTGCTTTATATGATCTCACTTTGTGATTTGTTTCAAATTTAAACCCAACGCTGAAAACACAGCGCTGCCGCTCCATCTGCACTCTTTGTCAGTAACTTCTTCACCTTATCCAGTTGTCATATTCTGAATCATTCTTCAGATGCGGATCTAATTATGGCACGATATTTTAGTCAACGTGACTTGTATCTTTATATTTAGCTGTCTCGCTCTCTGGGTTAACGTCCCAAACCACCACAACACGATGAAAACTGTGACAAACATATTTCTCAGCAAACACAGCAAGATCTTTGCACACCATCCCAACTTTTCTCTCATCTTGTCAGGTGGCAAATCACCGCACTTCAAGCATGTCCAGCCTAAACTCCCAGGAATCCTCTAATGACATCTGCAAGCTGACAGACAAGCAGCAGGCTGAGTATCGTGATGCCTACAGGGAGTACATCGCTCAGATGGCCCAGCTGGAGATGTCCGGCAGTGGGGGAGAGCGGCCCGTCCAGCCCCACCCCGGACAGTTCCTTCAGGCTGCCAGCTCAGAGGACAAAGGGGTGGGTGGACAGTCACAAGTACGCTGTCACGGTTTTATCGTCGCATCACTGATGACAGAAATAGTTCAGGATGAACCGTCGCTGTCAGATTACAGGAACAGATACCATTAGCTGTTGTCATTAACTTGTGTAGACATGGTTCTGAGGTCAGTCTGTATGTTCTACAACTTGTGTTTTTAAAAGTTATGTTTCTGTGGCCTGTGTAACGGCAAGAGTCTCAGTCTGAGCTGGGAAAGTGGAGATCGCTGCTTCTTGCGTTTCTTAATTATTGGCTTTACTCTTTGTTTCTCTTGGCACTAAAGGTAGCAAGAGGAATCCCCTCTTGAGAGGCCTCTCAGAGGCCAACAGCACAGGATACTGCATATTTTCATGTTCTCCTCTCTGAATCCTCTTCCCTCTCCTCAGGCCAAGGAAGGAGCTGACCAAGACAGCCGCAAGTCCTTCACCAAGAGAGGCTCCAAGAGTAGCGATGCCACAGATTTTGCCTCAGGGACCGATGCTCAGCCCCTAGACCCCATCAGTGAAGAGGATGAGAAGCTGGACCACAGCTCATCCTCCAGGACCTCAGGCTGCAGGAAGAAGGGCGCCGGATCATACTACCACAAGCTGCCCAACGACGAAGACTCAGGCCCCGAAGAAGCTGACAACACCACACCTCTCCTCCACAAAGAGGCAAGAGCTGATGCTCTGTCTCCCCACAGAGGCTCCCAGCCCACTGGGCTTTTGACCAAGCCTGGCTTCCTCAACGAAATCCTCTTGGATAAGAAGGACTCGTCCGATTCAGGGATGCGCTCCAGTGACAGCTCCTCAGACCGCTCCCTGGAGGAGGCCGAAGGAGACACCGACAGAGAGAGAGAAGCCCTGAAGCCCAGTCTGATTGAACTGGAGCTGGAGGGCTTGGTGAAGAAGAGGGGCCTCCTCCCCAGCAGCCTGAGCGGCCTACAGGACGCCACCGTGGCCCGCATGTCCATCTGCTCCGAAGCTCCGTCCGAAGCCAGCCTAATGGCCAGCAGCCCAGATGAGGGGTGGCCGTCCAGCGGGGTCAGCAACCTCAACCGCACCGCCAGCAACACCACCCTCAACAACAACACCAGCAGCCCTACCGACACCAACACCAACACCAACAACAGCCACCAGCAGCAGGCTAACATCACAGAGTCCAGCACCTCCCCCTCCTCCAGCATCGTCTCGCCAGCTGTCATCATCACCCCTGGCAGCAGCACCGCCAACACCACGGCTGCCACCATCCACCACAACCAGAACCTGCGCACCATCAGCCTGGGAGACGAGCGGGAGAGCGTCCTCTGAGAAGCCATATGTGTTTGTTGTTCCAAGAAGGGTCGTGTAGGCTGTTGTTGTTGATGTTGTCGGTGGCTCGGTTGTACTGCTGATGTTGTCCCAAAGAATTAGAGTAGATATCTGTGTTCTGAAAAGGTTAGTGCATCGAAAAGATTTAAATAGTTGGTAGGTCAAAAACATAATAATAATAATAATCACCTCTATATAAAGGTCACATGTTACACTTTTAATGTTACCGAAAACATTTAGGATTAGTTCCTCTTATGTTACGAAGAGTTTGAACCTCTCATGTTTGGATTGGACGTGTAACTTATTTCCTAAATGAACGTGGTGCAGTGGCGTGACGTTTGTGCGTGTTGTGCAGGAATGCTTACATATTAACGTGTTACTTGAGGAAAGTTAGTGACGACGGAAAGCTCTTGTTACTGAAGCCTTGTGTCTCCGAAGCGTGTTGTGCTGTGTGTAGTGAAACAGATCTGCGTAGACGGTGTCGGTAGCTTCCCCGGTAGAACAAGTTGCATGAACTAGACTCCAAAGCGGTGTTTGTCTTTTCCAAAGTATTTGGTGAAAGTGTTGATCAATAAATGTTTGGCTGTGCTGGACCCTTGAAATCAGTCTGATGCATTTTCTTGCAGGAAAATCTGTTTGTGTTTGTGCAGTTTTAGTAAACTACTAATCGTCTGCTGGAAAAAAAAACAAGAACCCTGCACATTTTATTTTATTTTATCTGTTTCATATTTTTATTTTTTTATTTAAGAGAGGGGGGAAAGGTTGACAGGCAAAGGGAGGTCGTCCCTGGCAGCATCTTTGTTATCCGATAGATGGCGCACTCTCCATACAAACGTGCTGAGGGCTCGTTGCATGGACGCTGCCTGTCACTGTGATAAACTGCTGAGGACTAACAGCTTCAGCCCCAAAGTGGGGTTCGGGGACCTGCGAAGAAATCTTTTGAGGGTTTTTTTTTTTAAAGATATTTTTTGCATTTAACTGAAAATCATGTGTGATATTGTACTGTGTGGTTTTTTTTTTTTTAATCTAGCTTTTCATGTGTCGTGTAAGAAGTGTTTTTTCCTCCCTCACAGCTTCCACACTTGATCAAGAAACATCCAACAAAGTGCTCCTTGGGGTAAAATCATCCAATGTGGCTCCACACATTAGTCAGTGGTATGAAAACATTTGAGAAGCCATGCTGCACTGTAAAGGAGGAGATGGGTTTTCACTACGTGGTGCCAATTATGACACCCGGCGGCTCGTATTAACCACCCTCTGCCCTTTTTACCCCAGTCAGTTTAGCTCTTTGATGCCTCCTCTACAATACAGGACGGACCAGGTGGACTTCAAGACTTTACCTGGGCTGTTTGGTGATCATGAACTCCCTCAGGTGTTTCAGCACCTGGACCAGTAAGTACATCCCCTCCATCTTTTTGGTTCACTTTTATATTATCTGCTCATTTTTCACAGGTAATTTCACGCGGCTGATAAAGCCAAACTTTACGCACCAGCGCTGTCCAATTTTACCTGCAACCGGCCAACTTTAACAATAACTAAAAAGCAGCACAGGCCTTTTCACTTCAAATTCGGTTTTTAAAAAAATGTATACAAAAACAATTCCTCCAATAAGGAATAAGGTTGAACATTATGGAATCAGTAACGCATCGCAAACCCTGTTTCACCTCCAGAGCTGTCAACCTTCTGGAGCCACGCAGTCTCTGCACAGTGCGTAAATGGCTCAGACTGCCACTTTAAACCATTTAATCCTATTTACTTTACATAGCATGTGAGAAAGTAAAAGTGCAGTCAGTCAGTGCGCCCTAAATACGCTTTTATGCAACCGCGCGCCTCCAGGTCGTGTTTGCCTTGAGGGGGGAATGTTGACGCTGTGTTTTGGACTATTATAGGTCACATACTGCAGGTCTGATAAGGACACTTTGTTGTGGGATTTGTGGTGAAGTGCCTCACATGTTCTCTATACATTCAGCGCGGGTCATACCCCCATCATGAGAGAGTCAGCTGGACGCACAGCTGGGTCACTGATTTTACGCACCGGTTTAATGTATTCACACATCCCCAGAACACCACCACCTCCACCATCCCCAAAGCTGTGGTGCTTCTCCCCCAAATGAAACATGTTCAACTTGCGTTTTTGATTTATTTTGTATAAAAAGGTACAATTTACATTACTTTTATAAAAAGTTTCAGCATAATTAAGTACAACATTACACTTTTGCAGAAGTGTCAAATTCCTGCAACTATACAAGATAAACTCCCGACTGAGAGTTCACAAGGTTTTTCATTCTTTCATTTTAACTTTTTTTTTCTTCCTCTTTAAACAACGTCCAGTCCTTCATGTGCCAACAATTCTGACAAGACAAGACTAAACTTTTTACAGTAACTAACCAAAAGTTGTCTGTTCTATTCACGTTCCCACCTCCGCAAAAAAGCGAAGACTTCAACGAGGAGAGAGAGAGACAAGGGGTGAGGAGGGGTGGGTGAGGAGAGGAGAGGAGATGGGGGAGGGAGGGAGGGAATAATCCTTGTGACAATAATCTCGTTTTTCCTCCCGCTGTCGGGAATATAACGCGCCTTCCATTTTCCAGAAAGGACCCACAAATAAAAATAAAAAAAGAGTCTTAAGTTAAATAATGAAGTGTCCAAACAGAAAACACATCACATAAGATTGTCCCATAATAAGCAAAAAAAAAAAAAGTCTCTTGATTTCAGCGTCATGAAAAGTCAAAAAAAAAAGAAAAAGAAAAAAAATCCAGGCCTGGAGGACAGAGGCTTGGAGGGGCTGGAGACAGAGAGAGAAGGGGGGGGAAGTCCTGCTCCCCAGGTCCTGTAATGTGTGTGTGAGTGACTCGTGTTTTTTTGCGTCTTGACCAAACACCTGCAAAAGATTGAGAAAGAGAGGCGTGTTTAGAAAATGCAAACAGGGCAGAGATCCGGACAGACTGGCGCCAGGGAGGAAGCCGCAGTTTTTAACATTTAACCAAACACTCCCAATACTAAGCAAACGCTGCGCTCCAGATGTACACACACATAGAGAGGGAAAGGAGGGAGGATAGGGAGGGAGGGGGGTGAGGGTGAGGAGGAGGAGGAGGAGGCTCACACACACACACACACACACACACACACTTTTCGCACAACTTCAGCCTACAATCTGGGGAAGAATCAGCGTAATTGCCGCTCAGCTGGCGCCTACCCACTTCTTGTACCAATTATGTGCAGACATCGTAGTACCAGTAATCCAAACAGCCATTATTTTCCTGTTGCAGATGCTCTTCATTATAGACACAAGAGGGTCTAATACAACCCTGACGACTGCTACTTATATACAGTAAACCAAAAAGGCAGCCTGGAGCGAATATCTTCACTGTTATTGCACTAAACTCCAACGCAAAAACACGTAGATCTAAATATCTGGCGGCTGAATATCTTTGGACACAGGAGGAGATTAATCTGGGTCACCTTTTCCTAACGCACATTTTTTAATTTTTTTTTTAGTTTGACATAAATACGATCCAGAAATTGACTTGAAGCCAACTGGTCCGTCCCCTTGTCATAACTGACGCCCCAGTGTCGCAGCGCATTCTCATGCACACACACACACACACACGCACACACACACAAAACATATTGGGACCATTACAGCAACGTTGAGACGACATTAGCGAGGGAACAAATGGATTGGTAAATGGTAATTCTAGCCCATTCTGCTCCAGCAGACTGGGAGACAGGCTGTAGCGGAGCCTAAAAGCCCTGGACAGAATGCAGCAGCAGACATGAGGACAGCCTACTTACCGCTTTAACGATGCAGAGTCCGGCTGTCATCTGTCATCAGCTCTGATGGCAACTCCGGGGACTGAAAACAAACAAACAAACAGACCAAATGTTAATTCTTGTTTTTTTGTTTTTTTACGCAGCATCCGATCGAGGTGTCTGGCAGTTTGCAACAGTCTTATGTAGGTCGAATCTCTTCCTCATCTGATTGTGAACAAAAGGAAGAAAGAAAAAAAAAACATGCCATTTTCCTTTTCCTACAAGCCATTTTGTGCGAGTTACGCATCGGCTACAGAAAGGCGCACCGCTTATGCGCACAAATAAAAAAAAAAAAAAGAAAAAAAGAAAAGCCACTAAACATGTTTCACAAACACACCAGACTGTGGTTCTCCGGCTCGAGATGCGTGCTCAGCTACGGTGTAATTACCTGTAATGACAGGATGCTGATATCTGTGTTGAGGGTGGTCAGAGGGGTCCTGGATGGAGTCTGCCCCGGCCGCGAAGGGTGATGCAGGCTGGTTAGTGCGACACTGGAGTCCAGCGCGATCTGCAGGTCCAGGATGTAGTCGATGACATGCTGCAGGATTTCCATCTTGCTGACGTTCTTGTTCTGGGGGATGCTGGGCACCAGCTCCTTCAGCTTGGAGTAGCAGTCGTTCATGTTGTACAGCAGGCTGAGCGGGTCATCCACCGGGGTCTTGCTCCGAGAGATTCCCAAGGAGTGCTCTGATAAATTCGCGTTGCTTTTCCGGAAGGATCGCACGGGGCTTATTGCTTTCATTGTTGTTGTTTTTGTCAGTGTTAAGTTTAAAGCGACGAGAGGGTTGTTTTTTTTCTCAGCTTGTGTCGATATCTCGCTTCTTTTAAGTCCTGTTTTTGCCAGACGATCGGCGATCAGACTGGATTACCTAGCTGTCAGTGTGCTTTATATAGGCAGCAGGCTGGGCATGCGACACGGGCGGGTCAAACGCGCTGATTGGACGCAGCCCGGACGTCGCTCAACGCCTTCCCGTCCTCCCATTGGCTCCTCTCGCTCAGCTCCCGCCCCTTCTCCGCCGCGTTACCAGTGGCAACGCATGTTGGAGGCGGAACCCAGAGGGCGCTTCAGCAGCTCCGGTGGGCAATTTGGAAAATTAAGCCCTTACCTGTTTCTGATCAAGAAAATTAATGGTTCACATGGATGTCAGTTGACAGCGGCTGAGGCGTGAACTCGCTCCACTGCCTTTTGCATGCACGTTTTAAATCAGACTGTTTTTAAAAATCCTGCAATAAAGATCAGTGCGTTTGGAAAGGTGTGTTTAAAAATCAGAAACAGTCAGAATAATCCATAATAATAAATCTACTGGACAGTGCAAGTGTGTGATGAGAAGTTTTTGGCAGAACAACATCGTATTCCCAATCAGCCAAGCTTCCAACACGTCCAGGTGATGTGTGCTGTTTGGAGGTGTGGAGCGGTGATGATGGGGACCATATCAGGCGCGCCTGATGATTCCTAATTCACACCAGCCCGGACCGGTGTGAAAGCAAATGTCTGAGGCTGAATAGAAAACTGATAGAGCCTCTGTGAGGAAAATGTGGCTCATCGGAACAGCTTCCACCAAGAACGTGGTCAGAGAAATTAGTTTCTTTTTACGCACACATGAGTGGAGAAAATGAGCCTCAGTGCAGCACTTAAGTTTGGAGACCTTTATGACTTTATGAAGAGACTGAAATCTACAGTTCTCCTGTTTTTTTTATTTTCCTAATTCACCACAGCAAAGTGTGTGTTGAAGTTCTCCAAAATGTTCGACGTGGTGCGTCGATCAGAAGGTGAATCCAGTGTGAGCTGATGGATGACTTCAGTTCATTTATCATCACAGTATGTCTGGTAGTAATCGAAGCTCCACTGTGCGCACCGTGGCTCCGCTATGGATGCGTATTTTTGCGTAAAAAGGTCCATTTTTGCGCACCACTAGATGGTCGCCACCTGAGTGTTTTTGTGTGTCAGAGTGCATTTGGTCGTGGCCTGCAGACGTCCTTTCATATCTGAACGAGTGAGGAGGTGATTAACTACAATTGACACTTTAATGTTTTCTGAATGAGCCATTTGTTTGTAGGAATTACACGCTTCATTCTTCAGCTGGAGGTGACGGGGGCTGTTTGATACTGCACTAAGTAATTGCCCCCCGGGGCATTTGTAGACTGTTGTGATGTGCTTGATTTTTTTTGGCTTTGTGGATTAAATTGATGGAAATGAATCAATGTGGGGAAAATGAGCAGATCGGTGTTAAACTTTGACTTGAATGCTTCTGAGACTTTACGTAAGACATGAAGACTTTTAATGTTTTTGGTTTATTCAAATATTTGCAGGACAATTCAGCTGAAAGGACGAAACAAAGAAATCCCAAAAGCCAAAATAATCCCATAGCTATAATGGACAAGAGGAAAAGCAGTTTAAGGCAGACTGGATCTTCCTGAGCAGCCCAACCAGGCTTTGGAAAAGAAAATCGCTCTAACCCAGAATAATTAATCATGATTTTTTTTTTGAGTCCGGAAATGCTCGGCAGTAAAAAATTATCAGAAAAAAAAATGTTTTGCAGGATATATTTTTTTTATTTTTTATTTTAAATCCAGCAAAACACCATCTGTGCCATTGTTTTTACGCGCGGTTCTGTTCACGGGGCAGCTTCTCCGTCAGCTGTCTGACGATCCTGTGTGCTGCTTTTTTTTTTTTTTATGCATTTCTAATATAATCTGGAGCTCCTGCAGTCTGTGTCCACATCTGGTGCAATAGGATTTTTCCATTTTCTCCCCTTCTTCCTTTCGCTTCCGCAGCTGTGTACGCGTCGCCCCTGACTGATGCCTGACAGACAGGTGATGAATTGGCGCAAGAGCACGTCGGTGCAAAAGCCGAGCGAACCACCGGCAGCAGCAGCAGCAGCAGCAGCAGCGGCAGCCTCACCCTCTCTCTCTCTCCCTCTCCTCTCCCCTGCTCCTCCTCTCCTCCTTCTTTCTCTCTCGCGCTGCCTTTTGGAGCAGACTCTCTGGCGCCGGCGCCGTGACGTCACCCCATTCACAGCAGCCCTCGAGCCAGCCCTCGCGGCGCCGCTGAGGCGGTTTCCATGGAGACGGGGTTTCGGGGATGTCAGTCGGAGGTGGTTCTCAGCTGATCAACCCGCGCGGGGCCGAACCGGGGAGGCTCAAACACCGGGAGACCGGTCTGGGTCTCTGCGGGACTCTGCTGTGCTGCTGCCGCCGCCGGTGCTGCTTTCAGGGACAAATGTTGAGACTCCACCACTGAGGGAATGTAACTAACATTTACTCCCAATTGCAGGGTTGCTCTGGATCCTGAGTATTTCAGTTTGATGCTACTTTTCTCTGCAGTACAGATGAGAGGGAAGCTACCTGTAACTCCTCCTGTTTACTGACATCCAGGTGAAGGTTTTACACAGAAAACAAGATGATGTTACAAAACATGAGGCACAGTTTGGATTTAAGACAAATTAGGCTCCTAAAATAACTGTAAATAATTACAGGCATATGCACTGTAAAGATTTTACGTAGATTAAATACCTAATTAAGTTACACATTTAATGCAGGACTGTTCTGTGTAGTTTTGCTTTAACTGCTGCGTCTTTCTAAGTAAAGGAGCCGATTACACCCTTAATCCAACTATTTCTTCTTTTATTCGTTGCCATATTCTACCATATAAGGGACCGAAATGACTATTTTTTGTTTTCTAAAATACTTTTCACTTCTATTTGTCTTTAACCAGACTGAGAGAAGAAATCAGGCACAATCACATTAACTTGTTTTGGAGTGAAAATAGTACAAAACTTAATTCCAAAATTTGTCTTAAAGTATCTTGCAATTCTGCTTTCAATGCAGGATTGTTATTTTACTTTGCATTACTGCTGCTGTTATTTGGATGCTGACACATCATCCAATCCAACATGTTCTTCCCTTCATCATTGCCATGAACTTTAATGTATGGAACAGATAAACATAATTTCTTTATTTTTGTTTTGAAATATGCTTGAGATGTATTTAGAATTAACCCAGACTGAGAGATTTAATACACATTTGGCATATTTTGAATTATGTTTATGTTAACAAGAAGAAAAAACAAAAGGACAGAATTCTAATTAAAAAGTTGCTTTTTAAAGTCTATTGTGCTTTTACTTTTGATGCAGAGTCATGTTACTTTGCATTACTGCTGCTTTAAGCTGAATTTATCCTCCACCAGAGAAACCTAAGATTTTGTTCCTTTCATTGTTTCCATAATCTTTTATGTATGGAACCAAATGTCTTTTTTCTTCCCTTAATATGTGAGATTGTGAGAAGATATCAGCTGGAGGCATATTTACAATTATAAAAGTTTATTTTCAGGGGGAAAAGAAAAGAAAACGTACAAAACTAAATTCAAAAACTTTGTCTTTAGGTTTGTGGCACCTTCACTGTTCAAAGAGCTTCTTCACATGTTTGACACTTGTGTCCAGATGTGCCACTGTGATGTCCAACCTCAGTGAAATCTGACCCAGTTTCAAAGTTCACCACTGGCCCAGATGTGTGCAGAGATTAAGGCAGAATCTCCACAAAGTCTGAGATCCAAACTTTTCCACTGCATCCCAGGCTCACTCACAGCTGCTCGCCTTTTCCCTCAAGTTTCACTAAAGTTTCTTTTTGCCCCTGCACAACTGCACAAACATTCCTCGGGCCCAGCGAACAAATAGAAGCCTCTGTATAACCCATTTCTTTCCCCCGGTCACCAACCTATTAGTTTGGGTTCAGGAGATAAGGTTCAGAAAACAAAGCGGAGCCGCGGTGCGCGCTGCAGCCCGGCGTCGCTCAGTCTGCGCTCCGGACAACTTGTTGATCCTCCTCCCTGCAGCTGCGCTCCACTCACAGCAAACAGCAGGCCGATCTACAGTCATTTACACACGTTCAAATTACGACAACAAGCTTTAAGGAAGAAAGAAACTTTCTGTGCCCTAAAATTAAAGTCCGGACTCAACAGGAGGATGTTACCGTGAGACGTGCCCACGCGCGTAAAACACGACGGGAGTTTTTCTCCCGCGGTTCTGATGTTAACAAGTAAATAAACGACGAAACATCTGCAAAGAAGGCACGTCAGGAGGAACAACCGACATGACTTAAGATGATTTTAGTGTTCAATCTGAATTTACCAACCGCGCACTTTTTCAAAACCACAGAAAACGCAGAACTCCGCGCTCCCACTCCGCGTCCACGGCCAAACTACGCGCAACCGGCCAAACAACGTGATAACGGCCAAACAACGTTTGACTCTCCACCGTCCCACGACAGTCTCGCGCTCTGTTCTCCTCTTCGTTTTGGAGCCGCCACGCGCCTGTCGCGTGGAGGAGTGTACACATCAAACAGTGGCGCAGGGACTCTTGTAGCAGCGTCGACCCTGCGGGGCGGGGTTTGCTATTAAACAACCCCCCAAACACCAGCGATGTGCTGATGAAGTGCACAAGAGGGTCGATCGGCCCCTAAATGAACACCAGTGCCAACAGAGCAGGGTGGATGCTCACTGAGCGGGATGGATTTATCCACCAACGTGCAGCCCTGAGTCTGCTGGTGCATGATGCAAGAAAACGTCACAATGATAAAGAGCATCTTCAGAATTTTTGTTTTATCCAAACACAACCTAAAGATGTTCAGTTTGCAGCCTCACGTGTCAATATTCATGTTTAAAAAGCTGTTCAGTGCAATCACAATAATCTGACTAAACAGTCATTTAAGCTGCGTTTAGCGATCAGCTCACAGAACCAGCTCCATGTCCTCTGCAGGTCCTGTGTGCTCGGCTTTGGATCTTTTCTTGCTCACTAACTGAGAAACTGCATCAAGGTAGTCCTGATTTAACCAGTCTTTGGCCTTGTCTGAAATACATCTGCTCCGTTGCTATCTTTCTCCCTCTGTCCACCTCCTGCCTCTTTTCAGTCTCCCCTATGGTCCAGATGGGACTCTCTCTGCTCTCTGAGCAACAGCCATTGAGGCCTGGCTCTACTGTAACGTGAGAGGCGGCAGCAGGAACACAGGCAGGCAGGAAGCTCTGGGAGAGATGGGTGGATGGGAGAGACGAGGTGGCCAGATTGGACTGAGAGACAAAGGCAACCATGGCTGCCCGAGTGCCTTCCAGGCTGGTCGTGGAGTGGCCACTCCAAGCCTCCCTGGAGGCCGGCCCTCCTCTTCCCTCCACTCTCTGCTCCTGCACAACGCACAGCTGGCTGCAGGAGATGAGAAAGGAGGAGGAGGATGGAGATGGACAGCTGAGCCACAGAGATGCGCTGATGTGCCACAACATTAAAACCACCTGCTTGATATTGTTTAGGTCCCCTTTGTGCCCCCAAGACGAGGACACAGGACCTGTGTGGGGGTGTTTGGCTCCAGGATGGTGACTGCAGGTCCTCCTTTGGGTTGCAAGGTGGGGACTCTGTGGATTAAGATTGTTTGCATGCATCATGCGGATGCTATCAGGTTGGAATTTGGGGAGTTTGGAGGCTTTGGGCTCTTTGTCGTGTTTCTCAAGCTGTTCCTGTTTTTGCAGCGCGGCGAGCTACGTTATCCTGCTGGTGGTGGGGGGTGCTGCTGCCATGTGTGGAAGTAATATCCCTGTGAAAGCCAGGAGCTGAGGTTCACCAGCAGAGTGTTGCATTCTAACAAAGATGACCAACGTGGTGCACGTCACCTGTCGACGCTAACTCAGTGTACAACGTGTGTTACGGCGTAAAATGCGTCTCATAATGTAAACTGCTTAAGCAACTATCCCAAGTTGTGAAAAATCCACTTATTTTCTGTTAGAGTTGAAGCACTCAGATCCTTTGGACAGCCTGACAACCACCAACCAGTTGGCAGTGTGGAAAAGTTGGCTGCAGTTTAACTTTTGGGCAATATTGCCCGTTGGCATACAATCACACGTTAACATTGCTGTGTCGCCCACCTATCACTGTGGCACAGCTGTCACTGCAGCTAGCAGCCTGTACCCCATAATCAGATATCTGCATATCTCCACTTTCACACAGGGAGTATGACAGTGTGGTTTCTAGTTGAACATACTGTTAGAAGATGATTGTGGAAATCTTTTTTTTTTTTTTTTTTTTATGCAGCAGGGAGAAGAGAGGTGAGGCGCTGTCTGAGTGTAAATTAGGAGTTGGGATGGCTTATCTGTCACAGAGTTAAGCTGCAAAATATTATCGACGATAACATTCGATGTTAATGACCACCGAGTCCGTTGGTGTTTGGACGTGACAGGTGCAGTAACTTCATGTCACCGCGCAGGCTCGTCTCTGGCGGAGGTTTCGGCGAGTGGATTCATGAAGTTGGGGTCGTTCCAATCCCAGGGTGCAGTTTGTCAGGTTCCTCTATTCCAAGGGGAATTGAGAAAGTGCATACGAGACCTGAAACTAGGTTCTGATACCACGTAGCCGACTTCTTGGATTCTGTGGTAACACGGTTGTGTGCTGTGTGTCCTGAAGACGGTGTGTGGAAACCATCGACCTGGTTCATTTGCAAAAACAAAAAACTCCACTTTAGTACATTTTCAGAAAACTTGTTTTTTTGTTGTTTGCTTGAGATAAAATCAAACTAAAGTAGAGTGGTTTGACTCAGTAGAAATCACAACAGTAGAGATGACTGAAGTTTGATCGATGTTGTCTCAGGTAGACGATGGGTTTTCTGAAGGTTTGTGAGGATGGAGTTATCTGTTTTCACCTCGCCATCAAACTTTCACTTGAATGTTTAATCCACTTTTATCGACGTCATTGGTCGTGTGTTGCAACAGAAGCTGACCGAGCAACATCACGCCCTTTTAATAGCTGATCGGGAGCTTTCGATTGTGTCACATGATCAGCTTTTATACAGAAATGCTAGAGAAGTTCAGCAACTGTTGACTCTTTAAACTCCTCCCATGAGCAGTGATTTTCTGATCAGAGTTGAGGAGCAGAAACTGTCGGCCTGTCGTGTTCAGAATCAAACTCTGTTTCTGATTCTGTCTGTCTGAGCTGCAGTTGTTTGCTTTTCAATTAATTTATCACTATTTCCAGGGCTGAGAAGGTGTTTAAAGTTGCATTTAAAGCCTGATTTAAACATCTGAGGGACTTTTCCAGACTTCAGAACTCCTAAACATCGACCGCCTTCACCTGAGGTCTTTTAAACTGACATGATGAGTTTAATTAGTTAACTCATGAAGTTTGCTTGAATAATTGAATAAAAGAAAAGCTAGCATTTTAAAAGCTTTCATAGCGTGCCTGGGTCGAGCGTCTTCAAAGAAAACAGGCCTGACGGTAACGTGCTGTTTGTCTTTAAGCGTGTAAAGTGACCTCATGATTCTTTCTTCTTCTGAGAAATACCTAATCAGACAAGGATTCGTACGTCATGCAATATTCAACCGGGATGACATTTGCAGGGAACAAATTGTGCTTTTTGCCCTTTTTTCTTTTCCTCCTCGTGTTTGACTGTTTTGAGGTCAGGCTCTCCGACATGTGCGCACCCAAGTGAGCAGGAACAGAAGAAGAAGAAAACATTCTGGACCGAGTTCTCCCTTCAGCGAGAACTCGGTTTCCTTCAGCTGTATCTCTTCGTCGCAGCAGAGCCCACTTCCTTCTCGCCGCAGTCATCTCGCTCTTACTCAATCTTTATCTATTTATACAGCACAGAAGGAAGAGAGAGTTAATGTAGGAAACACACTTGTTTCTGTAGAAGCAGAGAGCGGGTCAGTCGTGGCTGATTCATTGCTCTGTCCTGTGCCATCTCTGGCCACCCAGACTCGTGTTAGTTCTGCGGAGGTAAATTATGTGTCTGCTGTTTGGAGAAAAAAAAGCCTGGCACCGGCAGACTGTGAGCTGCTCGTATATTCAGGTCTAATATGGGTGTTAGAAAATACAGACGTTCATATATTCTGAACTCCTGAAGAGATTTTTGAATGAGATTAAAGATAAATGTGACCGTGACACAACTTTTAAAATTTTATTTATATCTAGAAATCCTTTTCCGTCCATTCTGAAACACTAACATGTTAGAAAAACTATTAAATGTTTTCCACTCTAAGCCAACAGCACAACAACGTGACTGCCAAGATGCTTTCCATCGTCTTTAAAGAGTTATTTATTGTTTACAGCGTAAGTGTGAAAAATGTAGAGCACAGAGCATGTCCAGAAGTGTCTGACGGCATTCGCTTAAAGTTCTATCCACTAATTGGATTCACATTGTATTAAGAATACCACGACATGCTGAGGTCATAGGTCAAAAACCCCAAAAACTCCAGCAATCACCAAAAAAGATCAATTTTTCCCCCATTATTTCGTATTTTCAAAGGTAACTTTTAAACTATAAATTGAGATTTCTACCTGGACTGCAGGACGACAAACGCATCAGCCAATTAATGCAGATTACACCTGCCAGCCTAAAAATGTGACATAAAAATAAACTAGTCATGGTTTACATGTTGGGCTGCAAAGTGGCTCGCTGGTGAGGACACCCGGGATCTTTCTGCGTGGAGTCTCCATGTTCTCCCCGTGCAGCGTGGGTTCTCTCCGGGTTCTCCGGCTTCCTCCCACAGTCCATAAACATGCTGAGGTTAATTGGTGATTCTAAATTGTCCGTAGGTGTGAATGTGAGTGTGCTTGGTTGTCTGTCTCTAAGTGTAGCCCTGTGATAGACTGGTTACCTGTCCAGGTGAACCTGCCTTCACCCTGAGTCAGCTGGGATAGACTCCAGCCCCCCATGACCCTAGTGAGGATTAAGGTGTATAGATGATGGATGGATGGTTTACATGTAAGTTGAAATAGTTTTCTTATGTTTGTCTCCTGGTAGTTATTTATTTCTCCAGAAGGAGACACTTGATGTTCTTTACAGCTGTGTGGCATAAATCAGCATGTAAATAAATGAGTTGGAAAATATCAGCATATCAGATACAAGCAAAGATCCAATATCATGCATTGCTAAGTTTTATTAAACACAGCAGTCATTCAAACTAAATCAACGACTGAACAACTGTCTAAATGTGGCTTCAGAGCTGCTCAATGCCGACATTTTTACAATTCTGGTTGAGTAATGCTCAAAAATCTTTTATTTACTTTGTCGATCTCAAAGCTGCAGTATTTTTACATTAACAGTGAATTAAATTAAAGGGGTCACATGTGACGACAAACCCAAACCATCATCCAGCTAACCTTTAGCATTTTAGCATCTTTTGCTTCAGCGGTTTGCTCTGCAGCCTTTAACAGGCGACTTTAATGGGGACTGCAGTGGAGTTTTCAGCTGCTACAGACTCAGATATCTACATCAGGTGAGAGCAAATATTAGATTGTTAAGCCTTTCTTTGCAATGCAAAGTCTAGTTCGCCCTCAACTGTACGTCCCTCTAGCACAGTGGAGTTTCAGTATAGAGGTTAATGTTTGCTCGGCATATGAAAAATATCATATTCTATATTTGGCTAACTTCTGGTGAATGGTCAGTTCATCAGTGTTTTCCCAAATGTGCAGCTTTCTTTTACTGTCAGACTTTCAATTGAAAACTTTCAGATGTGGACGCGGCCTCGTACCGGCCTCTCCGGTCCGGCGAGCTGCCGAAGGTGTCCCGTCGTCCCTCACATGCAGATTTGCTGCTGTAAGCACGCTGAAGTGGTCAGGTGGATCATGGAGCGCCAGTGCTTTTAACTGATCACAACAACAAAGGTTCTCACGGCCCTAATCCTCTTTGGCTCTTATCTCTCACCCCTCCTCACCCATCTCATCGGCTCATGTAAGATCAGACCGAGCGGCGCACACTTTCTCATGCCTTTCTCTTTCGCCCTGCTCCTAACATCCCCGTTACTTTCCCCGTCTCTTGCCTCCCCAGATTATCTCTCCTGCGCCGACTCACGTTCTCTCTGCTGATTTGTTTTTTTACATTTTTTTTCTTTCTTCTCCGCCTCTTTCACTCTTACCAGTTTGTCTGCTCTTTGCGACCAAGGGCATCTGGGTCTTAAAGGACCCTCTTTACCATTTGACTAACAAAAGCTGAGTCACTTTTGAAATGAAGAGCAGAGTCTTTGAATGACACTTGCTAAGCCCCATTTGAAGAGAAGCTTCAGTCTCTTATCAACAATAGCGTCAGCCCTGTGTGTGGACTATGATCAAGCATAAGGCGCTTCATTCAGGATGGTGGGAAACTAAGCAGCGAGCAGGAGGGAGAAAGCACTTGAATAACAACTTTCTTCAGCTGCGGCATCTTTACGTCTTTGTAATGTAATTATATTAAATCCTCCAAAACCTGCTGCGTTTCATATTGCCACCGGTTTTTACTTCCTCTCCATAGCGAGCTCCTCCACAGTTAGTCCCAGCCAACAGGTTAATGTGGCCATTTACTTTGATATCAGCAGAATGAATCAACCTTTAAAGGCTATTAGTGTTATTAAAAACGCCCCAGAGGGAGCAGCTCCGGCTTGTGTATTTCCAGGGTCTGTGTATGTGTTGCAGTTAGGTTTAGATTATTGGGACTTATTGGAGTAACAAGCTAATGGAATTAAGGTGCTGGATTTCATGCACCGTTGCCAAGACTCAGCATTAAAAGGATGTGTGCTGAATAAATAGTGCTTTAAGTAGATGAGATTCCGACACGGGAGAGATTCGCTTGTCAGAGCAGCATTGTTTGCTTGGCTCCTGAGCCAGTGAAACTGTCAAGTGTGCTGCTGGCCACGGATAGATGGATGGATGGAGGATTCAGAGAGCGGATTTCTCTCCTTAAAGTGCATTTTTAGAAGCTGAAGTTGACAAACTCTTCAAATGCTGAAAGCAAAAAGAAACTTTCCCCCTTCATATCTAGTTTTCCGAATGTAAACGCGTGAAGCGGTTCTGAAAAGAACTGCTGGAAGCACACCTAAAGACACCAACACCCTCCACGAGAAGGCGCGGGTTTCTGTACAGATCTATATTTGCCAGCTAATTACGTACATGAAAAGCAGAATCAAAATGAAATCCAAATATTTACCAAAATAAACTCATGTTTTGTTTCATTTCTCCGTCAGCGGTGCCAGAACAGAGTCCTCTCCATTACAGATAATTCATCTGATGTTTGTGTTTGTTGGTGGATTAGCTGGGAGGCGTTGCTGTTGGCCCAGGCTGTAAAACGCTCTCATCTGTATTTTAATGGACTAAGAAGCAGTGGGAGGATGTGGCTCCGTGCCACAATTTCACAGTGAAAGAGAGGATCGTATGTAGCAGGTAATCTATTTGTGAGAGTGTTTTATCTGTATAAATGGAATTAGCGGATGGTTTGACGACACATTAAAAAGGCAACGCTGAGTGTGCGTGTGCATGTGCATGTGTGTGTGTGTGTGCGCGTCTCCGTGTTCGTGCAGCCATATTTGATCGACCCTAATTGGGATTTCTATGCAAAATGTTTCTATGCTTTAATGACGCCGAGGATGTGAGGTGAAATTGAAAAAAAAAAAAAAGAACGATAAATGAAGGCATTGGTATGAAATCAGAGCGCACAGAGACCGAGGCGGATTCACAAAACGCACGTGGCATGAAATCACAGCCCAAAGAGATCCAGCTGTATGTACACGTATGAAGCACGTCGCCATTAGCTGCTGCATGTGAGATGTGAGCGATTGTGTTTCTGTTCAGAGAAATGGCTTAAAATTCGATTTCAAAACGTCGGACGGTCCCTGCCAGTTTGCAGAACTCCGTCACGGAACCTGTGGATGCTCGATTTCCAACATTTCGCCCGCAAAAGTTGAAAGCCGAGCGACAGCATGCGCGCATCACACACCTCCGAATACACACACAGAGTTTGCAGATGGCGGGGTCTCTCTAACCCGACTCTTTGTAGCCCTTTCACAGTGTGAGTAGTGGAAGAAAAGGCTTGTCTTTTATCAGGCTCTGAACGCAGCGGTGTTGACATTGGGATGGCACCTAATTAGGTTAGGCCCAGCACAGCATGCATGGTTAACTAGGCTGGCCTAGGCCTCGGGCTCCACAGATCCCAAGGTGACTGCCGCACTACAGCAGGAATGATACCTCTGACTACTAATGTACTTTTAACGTTATCTATCTTCTAAAAATATTACCACAACAAACACCCACAGCCGCGCTCGTTTTTCACGGCCCTTTTGCAATTAGTTGGATAAAGTCCAGACAGAAGTGCGGTTCTCTTTGTTTAAAAACTTTTTTATAAATCATGAAATCTTCCTGCAGCACGACTCACTGACTTATCCTTACGTATAAAATCCTCTTCTCTCGGTAATAACTGCTGAAATCTTGGAACGCACGAGTGGTCAGAGGTTCAGACAGGTTGTAAACGAGCTAACAGATTTGCCAGATTAGCTGCTCCTTTATGAGAAGATAAAGCCGAGGGAGCGCCTTGCCCGCAGCGCCGCTAATAATCTGCAAAAGTGTGAATGAATCAGAAAACAAAAAGCACAACGAGTGCAGCGGGTCAAAGTGAGATCAGGAAGTTGGTAAACCGATAACGGTTTGAGTCATAATTTTACTGCTCACCTTTGACAGGCGGCAGACATGTTGGTAGTTTGTCCAGAATGGCTCCATAAATAGGAAGACGCCGATGACTCAGATCATTAAAAAGGGTATTTCTGTGACAAAGCCTTTCAAACGCATTTCCCTATTCGTCCAGTGACTAAAGACCAAGCGGGACAGAGGGAGGCTGACAGAAGCTCTGTTTGGGTTTAGTTTCACAGTCCTCTAACTTCCCCCAAGGGGCTGCGCTTTGTAGCATCATTAACAGTTTCCTCGTGTGGAATCCCCTCCTCTGATTCCATTTCCGCTTTATTGCCTTTTATGCCTCATTGAAGTGAGATGGTCAAGCTGGAAAGGGGATGTGAGCTGAAAAAAAGAGGATGTGGTCTCTGGGACTATCCAGCCTTCCCGCTGACATGTGACTTTAAAAATGACATTTCGAGTCGTTTCGAGGCGTCACGCTGAAGCGCCGGCCTCGGATGGAGACGTAGCAAAACTGGCAAGAGAACATCTTGGCCACTTAAGGTCACATTAGCTCTTCACAGGTGCGAGGGAATCAAATGAGATCATTTGAATGTCTGAGAGTGGGTACAGGGAGGAGAGGAGAGTGTCTGGGCTGCTTCTAAAGAAAGACAGAAGGAGAGTACTGCGAGAGGAGGAGGAGGCAGAGCAATAGGAAGAGAACAGGAGGGAAGGAGGAGGGGGTGTCCGGTCATGCTCAAGCCCGGCGTCTTTGAGAGAGAAGAGGGGAAAGACAGGGAGAAAGAGGGTAAAAAGAAAGGAGAGCGCTTTGCAAGCCACCCAGGCTTCATTACCATGTCAATCTGAAGAGAGAGAGATAGAGAGGGAGAAACAGGCCGGCCAGGGCCCAGCAGTGGGGCCGGATCCATATGGTGCTGCCGGCTCTGGAATGAATAGTGAATGGAGCGGCTGGGCGCTGGGCTGCTGGAATCTGCCTCCAAGCCTTTGTGAACAGGATGACCAAAGACAAGAGGGAGCTCTGCAGATGGCCCGGGCTATAAATAGGTAGCTAGTCTATCTCCGTGCTGTCACTCTTCTTGTCTATCTGCCTCTCAGCTTCCCCTCACCCCACCCCACATGCTGCCAGGCCCCTGGACACCACTAAACCCAGGAAATAAAGGCCCATGGTTGCATGCCTGTATGATATCGCCACCGGCCCTGAGAATCTCCGTCGCCCCGGCCAACCCCCCGTCTTCCAACATCTATCATTCAGATTTGTTACAGATGCAGGAGAGGTGCGGGACTCGTGGTGTGGGAAAGTGTGGTCTGAGAGGGAGGAAACACAGACACAGAGAGAGAGAGAGTTGCTAAGTTGTTCAAACACAAGCTGAGGAAGGCAGAGGGATTGAGCAGTTGTGTTTTCAGTCCAAACTTCTCGCAGATGGACTTTAAAGTGAGTGATAAATCCATGTCCAGATTGAGGGTCCTTTTGTCATTAAACTAAGCCTTAGCACAGCACTGCTGTCCATCTGGCTCTGTGTGACTGTGTGTGTGCATGCGTGTGTGTGTGTGTGCGTGTGTGTGTAGACACTGGACATGATCCGGTAGCGGCGAAGAGCACTACAAGCCTTCCTTTTAAAGTGTTGCTGACTGTAGCACACTATAAGCTAGCCTTCTGCTCTTACGTCTCATACATTCTCCTTTTCTCTCTTCTCTCTCTCTCACACATGCACACTTTACCCCCCAGTTCTTGTAAACACTTCTCTAAGCCAGCATGTGCTTCGTCTGTAACAGCCCCAGACTCCGAGGTGCCTGATCTGTGAGCTAACACCAAAGATAATTGTTAGGAGTGATGGAGCTCAGAACCAGACCTGTGGAGACAGAGCAAGAGACGATATGTGTGTGTGTGCGCCTAAGAAGTAACCCACTAGTAAACAGAGCCGAGCAAGTGGCCTGGATGACTTACGTCTGGACCACACAGAGTAAAAGGCATCAGTCAGGCTGGTGTTGCATAAAAGCTGTGGTGTCAAGGCTGGGTGGCACCAAAGTGAGAGAGAGAGAGAGTGGAGACAGACAGACAGACAGACAGACAGACAGACAGACTGCCACGAAGACAGACAGACAGACAGTCAAATAGAGATAGAAAGAGCCTTTTCCAAATTTGCCAGGTTTCTGTACCATCCAATGGGCTGTGGTGTTCCAAGTTTTATTGTTTTGTCCAGTTGGAGTTTCATACCAGCTGCTGGCTCTGTGTGTGTATGTGTGTGTTAGTGTGTGTGTGTGTGTGTGTGTGTGTAATGACTGCGCGCTCTAAACACCCTTCTGACATGTAATGGCTCTCTTGTGGTGAAAGCAGCCAGGTGCTCACCGCAGGCGACATCACCGGGTCAGCCGATGATGCGTCTCCACTTGATGACATCATCGCCCCGCTTCTCCTCAGCGGGCTTCGTCTTTGGGCCGACCGAGCAGCCCGTGTGTGTGTGTGTGTGTGTGTGTGTGTGTGTGCGTGCTGTGAAAAATATCTTAATTGCACCATTAAATCTAGTTTTGAGAATATTAAAATCGTATTTTTTTCTCCCCCCCCCTCCAGAACAAATGACAACGATCTTCCAAAAGCTAATTAGGAGATAATTTCAGTTGTTTCCAATACATTTCAAATTGGTTCAAGATTTTTACCCGGGGTCATGTAATATCTTGAACATATTTTCACCCCTTTTTTTGAGGAGAAGCTGCTTCGGAAACCATTACCTCCTCCTGACAGCATTGTTCGGTCTCTAAATGTTTAATTTACAGACGGAACAATAAATATTTTAAGACTGAATATAAGAATAAATGCCTTGTTAAGACATTTTTGCTCTGCACTTTTCCCCCTTTTTTTCCTCTTCCCCAGTCGAGGCCCTCCATCTGTTTCAACTCCAGCAGACACCTTGTATCTGTATCTCTGAAGATGGTACGAAACAGAGACAGATAAACTCGCCGTGAAAATAAATTTCCAAAAAAAATACCGTGTTTATCATCTGGAGTGAGTTTCTTGTTTTGGTGCGCGGCAACAGTCAGCATCCATCACCGGCGCTGTTGTGTTATGTCACAGCAGCCCAGAGGTTGTTAAATGTCTGCCGCTAATGCTGCGGTGTTCGTCTCTGAGAATGTGCCATTATCAAGCTCGCTCCATCCAGATGGACGAAAATATCTGAGCCGTGGCGCCATGACATCACGGGCGCTCTGTTTGGGTGGGGAGGAGGAAAAAAAAAAAGTATGTAATTGCAATCCACTCTGTCATTAGAAGGGCACGGTGTCATTATATTACATGAGTTATTGTAAAGATAAACAACAACAACACATTCTTCTCCTGCTTCGACCTCATGTCACTGCTGGTGTTTTCCTTCAATCCCAGTTTGGAAATCTCTCTCTCTCTCGCTCTATCTGATAAAAGCTTTCGACTCCCAGCTGGCCCGGGTGTGATTCAGCTCACCTCCGTGCTGCTCAGGCTTTAGGACGGCGAGAGACTTAGTAGGTTTTAGACCAAAGCAAACAGGAGACCACTATAGAGGGAGGAAGGGATGAAGGAGATAGAGGGAGCAGCAAGAAGCAGGACAGATGGGGTGGGGATCAAGGCCCTGTGTTCCTCTGTCCCTCTGCCACTCTCTTTGACTCGTCTTCTCTTCCTGGTTCAGATCTTTGAGCCATTATGTGGGGCCAGATGACAACCAGCCTGTGAGCCTCTCTCATTACCACTACAGATGTCTTCCTACCACTTCTCTTAAACTCTCATCGCTCTACTGTTTCCATGACATGCTCTTTCTAAGATATTGTTTTCTTTTTTTTTTTTTATATCTCTCTCTACTTTGGGCATAAAGGATTTTACCCGGCAGAGCTTAATCTGGCAACCTGCCTTTCCCATGACCCCCCCCTTCCCCACCGCCACCGACACATGCACATGGAAAGCACCAGAAAATGACAGACAGTGAGACAGAAGTTGTTTTTGTCTTTTCCTTTTTCTCCCTCGCTTCCGCATATGGTCATCCGTTCTGCCTGTCTATCTGTCTGTCTGTCATTACAGTAAATCAGAGGGCTCTTCGGCTTTATCCGAGCGTCCTTCTGGCTGGGACGGCTGCAGCAGATGTTGGAGCCTGGGACAAAATGGATTTCCCCCCGCCGAGAGCAGCTTTTCTTGCCCTCCTTAATGGAGGCTCCTTGAAATGCTAATGCCCCACCATTAGTATAGTGGTGGTCTAGCATAGTGATGGTGGGAAAAAAAGGGAAGACCGCGATCCGGACTGAAAAAACCTTTGTCACTGAACCACCCCTGGAAAATATACTCTGCTGATCCAGACAGACAAGCGTCTCGCGGAGGTTTGAGAAGGAGAAAACAAGAGAGGGAGATATTTGTCTCACCGCACGCAGTTTCGGGCGTGTGATGGCATCTCGTCCGCCGGCCCTCCTCCTCCCCCCCTGTCTCCTCCATCCCTTCCTCAAAGTTCAGCTCAAAAGAGGGATAATGATAATCGAGCATATGAATGGAGCAATAAAAGAACCAATTTCTACTTTGCACCGAAGCATTTAAAGGATCAGGCGGCGGTTCTGAAATTAGGAGGCTTAACTGGTTGAGAACATTTGATGATCAGCCGCTGCTTACTGTTATCGGAGGAATCAAACAGCGAAAAAGCAAAGCTGCTTTGCCGAACAGCATGTACCACATGTTTTCACTCCTGCAGGCGCAGAGGAGGAAGAGGACAGCAGTTGTAGGGATGTGTTTTTTTTTTTTTTTTTTGCGCAAAGAGGCAGCTCGCTAAGAGATGAGAAGGTTTGCAGGTGCGAACGAGGCAGATATTGATGAAGCAGCTTTGATTCCAATATCAGGCTAGTTTTTATTTTTAAATGCGACTTAAAGCAACGCAGCGACTTCTATGGAGCATCTAAGGCTAGAAGAGGCTTTTTGCTCTTTTGCTATTTCTTGCTTAACTCCCTCCTCCTCCTCCTCCTCCTCCCTCCTCCGTCACACACACACATGCTCACAGATTTATCGCTCTGGACACTCTTGTCCCTGTCAGCAGCTGGCGGGCTGAGTCTTGTTTGAGCTTGTGTGTGTATGAATGCTTGCGCACAAATGTGTGTGTGTGTGTGTGTGTGTGTGTGTGCATGTGTGAGCAGAGCCCAAGTAAAGCCTGCTGCTCTGCTCTGCTGTGCTGGCCAGGCCATGTGGCCACTTTAAAGCTCCTTTCTGAGAGGCCTGTGAAGTTGTTAAGGAGCTCCACTACACTGGCAGTTGGCTCTGGGAATCCCTCTGCCAGCTGTAGCCTGCACACACCCCTCCCTGCTTCACTTCCCTCTCTCCGTCTCTCATGTTCTCACTCTCATGCTTACTCCTGCTTGGTTTTTTTTTTTTTTGTTTTGTGTGTTTTTTTTTCTCTCCTCCTGTGTTCGCGCCCATCTCCGTCCCCTCTCTCTGTTCGTTTGTCGCCTACCCTCTGCCTCGCTGCCCGTTTTTTTTCTCCTCGCGTTCTCTTTCTCCCTCTCTCTGTTTCCCTCTCGCTGTCTGTTCCTCATTCTGACCGCGGTATCTGCATAATCTATGTAGTGAAACATCATTGCGGACCTTCTGTCTCTTCTGGCACTGGTCCGGTTGCACATGTTTTCTCCTGTATACCTGCTCAGATCGCTGGAAATGCACTTTGGCAACCGACACGGAGCCACGTGTGGCAATGATGGCTATTTAGAAAAAAAAAAAAAACGGATGAAAGTGGTTCTAGAAAGAAGATGAGCAACAGGGAATAGCGTGTAGCACTAATCCTGCAAATAATCGAGCTTAATAGATATTTACTGCACATAATCAGACCATAAATGCGTTCTAATAGTTTTTGTGTCACTTTAACTCACTCATTTCTATCATCTTTTTTTTTTCCACTGGCGCAAAAATACTGGAAGGTTGCATCCCTCTCTGAATTTGGCTGACCTTTCATCGAGAGCAGAGAGCAGGTGCACCTGTGTCCTGTTCCCTGGCTCATACTCCCAAGGTCTGCGGTGCACATCTGCTTGAGTGCACTTGCTTGTACACACAAGGAGGACATTTGCTTGTATTGTCATCAACTCCATTTGCGGTGAAAGTCCCTGGCTGCAGGGTTATGGATGTTTTGTTGAAGAAGGCCGACGTCTCCAGTATCTCTTGGCTGATCTGCTGATATTCACTGAGGGCACTTGTAAACATTTTTTTTTTTTTTAAACCGAGGTACTTTTTATATTTTGAACACGTTAAACAGCGGCTCTTAAAGGATAGAATTACCTGTACTTTTATTTAAGGTATGGCTATTATTTTCAAGGTTTTCTATGTTGTCATACAGAGAAGATTTGCCACAAATCCTGCTCAGCTTAAAATTGCGTTTCCTTAAAAACAAGTGAGAGAAACTTCCAGGTGAAGGTGATAGCTAATAGGTAGCACAACAAACCTCGAGCTTGAACGATGCGGCTGAGTATGCACAGATTTAAAGTTGAATGGCTGATTTGTTCACTTGTTTTACTTTAACCGCTCAATACACAATTGAGCAACTTGTTCAGATTAAACAATTTCTACTCTGTTTAAACGAGACAGAATTTCTCCTCTAATTATCAGCTGACAGACAAGGAGCTCCTACCTCTCCTCTCCTCTCCTCTCCTCCTCCCATCCTTCCCTTCCTCCAGAGACGGCCATGCAAGCTGGCGTCCTTTCACTCCACAGATGTCTCTGTTCCTATAGGGCTCTCGCTGCGAGGAGATGTGTTGGCAATCCTGTGAAACACACCTAACACACGCGCCCGGGTACACACACACACACATTCACAGATGCTCACACACACACACACACTCGCAGAAACACCCAAACACACGGTGTGATACTGCTGTTGTCGCCGCTGGAGTCGATGTCTGTGAAGACTCTCTCATCTTCGCTCCCTCGCTCTCTTGTTCCTTCCTTTTCCTGTGTGTCGCTGTTCAAAAGAGAGGCGGAAAAAAAGTGAAGAGAAGAAGCAGAACGTGTGCGTGTGTGTGTGTGTGTACACACAACACATCCTGTGTGACAACCTGGCGTAGCCCAGATCCGCCAGAGCTCTCAAGTTGGGTGTGAGAGGGTTGTCACCACATACCTGAAGCTGGCAGGATTAACACCTGTTATGAGCTTGAGTGTGTCATGCATGTTTGTCAATGAGCGTCTCGCTGCAATCGCTGTGGATTTTGCATTAGCGGCGTTTAGTCGAGCTTTGTCTTCGATTAGGCTAAAGAAAGAAGTTTTCTGCAAAGTGCTGAAACAACGGATGCAGCTAATACCGGCGGCTGCTCGTGGAGTGAATCTGTACAGTTTGCATATTTGCTCCGTTGCATCTCCAACGCGCGTCATCTGCGTCCGTGATGCCTGTTTAGGCTAGCATGTTGGTGTGTTTTCTGTTTTCAGCAGTCGTGCTCTGATATGTTCTCTTGTTGGCTGTACTGTTGTGTGTCACTCCGAGTGTGTGTGAGTTTGTGCGACTGTGTGTGTGTGTGTGTGTGTGTGTGTGTGTGTGTCCACAGCATGGCAGTCCATCTGTCTCCAGGAGAGCAGCTTCCTGTTCTCTCCCTCTCATCTCTGCCACTGCAGGAACACACAACCTGGTCTGACATCCGCTCACGCACACATACACCAGCACGCACAAACACACATGTATGTATACCTTCTGTCTGTCTATCTGTCTGTCTGTTTGCCGACACACAATTGTCTGTCTGTCTTTCCGCACACATCCCCATAAAGCTCATCAAAGCCAGTCATCTGCCTTCCTTCTGTCTCTCTGTCTGCCTGCGTGTCTGCCCATCTATTTGTCTGTCATCCAAACGGTCACAAATGATGGGGTGGGGTATGGGCGTGTGTGGCGGCGGCGGCGGCGGCGACGGTGGTGGTGGTGGTGGTGGGGGGGTTCACACGCGCCATTTGGCATCCCCAGCTGAAGCTCAATAGAGTGCTAAATGGCAGGGACACAAAATGGCTGCAACAAAGTAGCTGCTGCAAAATGGCGACAGATGGGAGGCGTGACATTGAGTCAAAGGTTTCGGGATCTCTCCGGCCTTCCCGTGCTGCGACGATTTTGAAGTTCAAGGAGGACGCGACGGCCCTGTTGACTTTCTATACGCGATGGTTTTTCATCGATCGGCCCTCGCTGCTGGCCGGGCCGGTTTACAATGATTGTTCCACAGATCCTTGTTTGCTGGAGAACAGCGGTGCCTGGGGTGTGCGCAAGTGGAGCCTCTGTGTGTGTGTGTGTGTGTGTGTGTGTGTGTGTCCGAGGGGGACATTGATTGGAGCTATTTCTTCTTTGCCACATGACAGATGCAGCCTGTTCACAGTAGAAACGTCAATGCCCACACCTGCTTGGGTGGTGAATGTGAGGCATCACTGACGATTGCCTCTGAGGAGCCAAACTGAGAGACTGACAAAGCAGGAGGAAGGACTTTGTTAGGATGCAGATATCTACCAGAATGTAAATGATCAGCGTAAAACACCATCAGCACTGTGTTAAGGACTAGAATATTGTTTAAAAAAAAAAAAAAAAGAAGGACCCCAGAGTGTGTCTGTAGACATGAACAAAGCCTGTAACACAGACTCACAACATGTGACTACAAATGAATACGTGTTTATTAGTGCAGTGATTACAATGCACAGGCAGAAACAGTGCAGCGTTATGGAAATAAATATTGCTGCACGATTCTCCTTTACAGTTGGCGAAAATTACCGCACACCACATGTTGTGCCTGCATTTAGATTCAGTACGATCCGTTTCCAGCTCTGCACCATCATGGGGCAATCTGTTGACTGTTGATTTAAAGGAAAGATAACCCTATATCATATTATTCCTGCACATATGCGTCCGCCGTGCGGTTTTTCAGATTAAAAATGCAGAAAGAGACAGAAAAGAGCGAGAAAATCATGACAAGGACTTTTCTGGCACATAGAACTGTTTTAAATGAGAGGGGAAAAAAAGGCGGAAAAAAAAGAGAGCCAGGCCTAAGCGTTGGGGCGTGTTTGACGCAGGTAGGATTATAGGCCCTAATAAGTTATAAATGATAGTAATGGCCATCTGTTCGCCTATAGGGAGCTCCTAGCCAGCTCTGATTTGGCACGCCGAGCCGCGGCACGACAGACACTCCTTTGAGCATTGGGCGTTTAGAACGCAGCCACCTCGTGCCTGGGCATTTGCTAAATTCAGACGTGACACTCTGACAGCAGATGCTCAAAGCTAGACTTCAAGACGAGGATAAGTAGTGATTTTTCCCTCCTCACCAGGAGCATTATGAACACTGTAGTTATGGAACTGTCAAATGTGCCTCCGATTAATACCGACCAATTAGGACTGATGGTTGCTGCACAGGGACACAAAATCCACACACTGCAGGAAATGCACGCCTCTCAATAATAAAATGTGGTTCTAAAAAACGGCACAACAACACCTGAGCGTTACACTGCCTGGGCAGTAATTGAGTGACTGCGGGCAGCTTTGTCCCTGGTAACCGTGGCCTCTCCATCTGTGTGTGTGTGTGTGTTTGTGCGTCAGGGCTCTGGTCTTAGCCCTGTGGCAGGTGTCTCATCCCAGTGCAGTGTTTGCAGTCTGGCCCCTCTAAGCGCTGTAGCCTGTCTGAGGCAGATTACACACACACAGGAGCAGATGGGTGCAGACCTCAGCACCCACAAATACACAAAACAAGGCCAGGCCAGCTGAATGTACTGGATCCATACGAGTGTGTGTATTTGTGTATATATGTGAAATCATGCATACACAACACATGTCTGTTCTTTCATCTGTGTTTGCATGTACAGTATCTACATTATGTGTATCAGAGTGTGTACGTATTTGTGTGTGTTTCCCGCTCCGGCGTAGCTAAAGACATTAGTGGGTAAACATTCTAATCCTGTTGCCCAGAGATGAGGAGAAGACTCTCTCTGCTCATCCTCTATCTCCCACATACGTCCAGTGCGATATCCAGGCCTGTTTAACTGGCATGGCTGCCTAAGATATTTCTGTCCTCTTCCTCAGGTTCACTCATATCAAAGCAGGAATTACTAGCATCGGTGGCTAAGATGCTACACTAATGCGCCATGTCTTCTCCCTTATCAGACCTTGTGTGGCTGGGATAAAATGCTACGCCATGCTGCAAAGTGCCCAAGGCAAGAGCTGCACTGAAGCTTGCTGACACAAGAACACGGGTGGAAACGCTCTTGTACATCTTGACAGGTATCTGAAGGGTCATATATTCTTAAAACAGCACATGTGTTGTTGTTTTTTTATGTGACCATGCTCCCTTCAGATCAGGCTAATTCACAGAAATTGCAGGATTCCCTTGTGCTTTTTCCTAAAATTCTTATTTTCATAGTCATTATTTTGATAATGTAAATAAAACTTAAAAGATAAATCTCAAACCTCCAATGAATACATAGTTACTGCACCCTATATGATGCCTTATTATTAATATCCTCATTATAACATTTTTGGGCTAACAAGGTCCCCTGTCTGTCCACTACAATATGACTGGTTTTCCCAGTGAATTTCAGGAATTAATCTGAAGCTGTAAATTCTTACCTATTTAGGAAACAGACCTGCTTTCGCCAGGTGGTTTACAGTCTGCATCCAGACTTTGGAACCCAAATAAGTGAACCTACATGGCCAAAATAATGCCCTCGAGGAAACATGTAAACACCCAAAAACTTGCACTCACATGTGCGTTTTAACATCTTGGTCCAAGAGCCTGGGTATTAATATGCTGCTACACCGGCCTCCACTCTTCTGGGAAGGCTTCCCACCAAATTTTGGGACCTGGTTATAGGGATTTGCTCCGTGGCTCATAGGCCTGCCAATTCAATCCAAAGGTTCCTCGCAGTTAAAGGATTAGTAAGACTTTTTGGAAAGTATTTACTCACTTTCTTGCACAGAGTTAGATGAGGAGACTGATACCAGTCTGAAGCTAGCAGCTAGTTAGTGTAGCTTAGCATAAAAGCTGGAAACAGGGAGATGGAGTAAACCTGGTTCTGTCTGAACAAAACACCCAGCAGCACCTCTAAAGACCTGAATGACTGTATTTGTCAGTCAGGACCAGTCAAGTTTTTGAGACGTTTTAAGTCAGAGAATCACCGATTAGAAGATCCTGAATAGAAATCAATGACACAATACAAAGCTGATGATGGCGGTTGGATGGCACATATAACGCTGGTCACCTCAAAAAGCCAAATGTCTCCCTAATGACACAGAAACTGGAAAACATCCAGACGATCATGCATGTGTCTTAGGCTAGAAGACAAGCTGCGAGAGAAAAATTGCTTTTAAACCCTAATTTGGGGCAAAATTACCAATTTTCTTAATTAGATTTGACTGGTGAGTCCATACATGCAGTTAGATCGACTTGTTCGCCTGAAATAACTGCATGGATGTGTTACCAAGATGGCTGCCGGGTGGTGGGGTTTTGCTGGAGTCGCCACTGCTTCCCGACTTATCTGTGCAAAGGGTCATTGTTGTGAGGTTGAAGAACTGTTCCTGCAAAACTGGAAGCACACATTTGTCTTAAATACTATGCTGAGGTTTTATTATTTTGCTCATGACTCTAACCCGAAGATGAGCAACGAATGAGAAGCATTTGAAAGTACGTAGACGGGGGTGTGTTCATATGCAGCACTGGGCTGTGAAGTGAACAGTATATTTATATACATGGCATGCACATTGATTTGCACACCATCGCCTGCCAGATTTAGGTCCAAGCGCTTTAATTTAAGCAGGTGTGAGACCTTGTTTTGTCTGTTTTGTCCCCAGACTTGGTGACAGTCTCCTCATCCCGCTCAAAGATGCAGCTGTGGTTTCGCGCTGATTTCTTGAGTTCTTTTCTTATGTCACAGTCATTTTCTGGATACTGCTGCTTCACAGAGATGACAAGGTGATGTCAGAAACTTGTTTGGCTCAGACTAAACTGACAAGAACATGCACACATACATTCATATGCACACACACACACACACCCATGTGTACACACAGATGCTCCTCTGTGTGTTCCTCACAGCTGCTGTAAGATCCTTCATGTGACCATGGGCGGCTGGTCACACATGAAAAGGAGAATGCGCCATCAACAGCGCTGATATATGGGACGTTATGGGCGACATTGTGGTGTTTGTGTGTGTATGTAGATGCGGAGAGAGAGGGAGGGAGCTTTTTACCATCCACAGCTGTGTGTGTCCTCAGGGGCCTTATGTCCAAACAGGAAGAGGTGTCAGATGGCCTGGGGACGCATCCTTAGGACACAACAACTGGAGAACTGTCTCTCCGTCCGCCTATCTGTCTGCCTGTTTGTGTCCTACACACACACACACACACATGCAAACTGCTGCTACGTCACAGTGGCAGTTTGTCTTCATTCCCCCCCCGGCGCCCTGCACGGATGCTCGGCCGACACCAGCCCCCTTCCTGCAGAGTTTGCCCCCTGCCTCCTGTTTGCATCTGTTGTCGCACGCGCGCGCATATACGAATCCATAACTAGACCTGTGGAGGCTCTTGATGATGACTAATTAGCTGACCAAACAGGTACTGCCTCACCTAATGACTGAGGGTGCAGCGCTGAGGCGAGGAGGGAGGAGGACGGAGGGAGGAGGATGTTTCATCATCCGATGGAATCTGAACCCTTTTGTAAGATCACATTGTCTGAAATTACAATTCATGGGTGTCATGTCAAATTAGTGTCAGGAATCATCATTTGAAATCGAGATTGGATATAGTTATGGTTTGTCTGTGTGTGAGCATGCACGTGTGTGTTGTTTTGTCTGTTCCTACATTGTTCCGGCTCTGCTATCCCTGCTCTGTTAATATTATGTTTATGCAAGTGTGTGCGTGTCAGTGCATGAGTTTATGCTTGTATTTGTGTATGTTGGGACAAATTAGTTTTCAGCTTGACTGCTTGTGTGTGTAAATGAGTTTGAAAGGCTATGTAATCACCCAAGATGGGTACTAAGTGTGTGTGTGTGTGTGTGTGTGTTTGTGTGTGTGTAAAGGCAGCTGGACCTTCGCCAAACCCTTGCCAGGTCCTTTTTGCTACGTCCTCTCAAGAATGAAGCACGCACTTGTGGAAGTGTGTATGTGTGTAGGAGAGGGAGAGCGCGTCGAGAGTCTTATAATTAACATCAAGAAAATGTCATGTCCTCTCTCCGTCTGAGCTTCAAAACAAGAGGCCAAGCTGATCAATCCTGATGTTACAGAGCCGAGATGTCAAGATAACCACAAAACAGACTTTGTTGAACGGTGAGCGCGGCTGTTTAGGGGAAATTCCTGTTGGTCTTTTTGAAACCGTAGCAGGCCCGATTTAGCCGTATGTCTAAGATGGAAAGTGGCCCCTGCGTAACCCCAATAACGCGCCGACACTCACCCCTCCAGCATCCAGCGAGCTTGCTGTCTACATACAGATGGAGCTGTCTAAAAATAGCACAAAGGACAGTGTTGTATAGTCATGGTAAGCTGTGTATAGTAAGAGGTCGGTACACTCTGCAGGCGCTAAAGAGGAACTACCCTCTGTGCATAAATACAGGGCTTTAACCTTTATTTTTTATCATAGTCTGCATAGTTGCATCCGAAGGTGATTCATCGGCCTGTCTCCATTTTGGTGCAGGAGCAACTATTTGCAAAGGTGAAGTCCTGAAGCTGGAAAGCTAACGGCTAACACTCAGGAAAAGCTGAATCTACTCTTCTGTTTTCTCCACTTTTGGCATTTTGTCACATGTCAACCCGTTTGGATGCTCACTTCCCCCCAATGGAAAAATCTGTAAAATCATTTAAGTTGCAGCAAAATGTATTAGATATTAACACCTAATTCCAAAAATCAACAAAAAGTGACGTTCAGCAGCATCATTGTACCGGCAGAAAAGGAAGTTTGTGCACAATCTATGTGCGAGACATGAAGGTGAACGTGTCGCACGTGTCTGATGCAGAAAACATTTTAAATCAAACCTGCACCAGAGGAACGTACATCCGAGGCAGAACCAGCCACAGATGATGATTTTTGCACGTCTGACACCGGATGCCCCGACAAACGTGGCTGAATGGCTGAAGCACAACACAATCTGGCGATGCCAATGAGCTCGCTAAGATTTAGCCCGGTGGCTAACATGACAAGTTCACACAGCTTCTTCAGAAGATGTACTGTTGCCACCGATCCCATACCTGTCTGCGAGGCATCCCTCTGTTGTGGAGCAGTTTGTATTCAGTGCAGCGGTGAATGTGAGGGATTTAAAATGAAATGTAAATGAAAAGCAAATTGTAGCTCCCATCACAGGTCTCTAATTCTCCTCTCATTCAAGGATGACCGTTGTGAAGATGGCTGCTATGAGTCTGTGTTGCAAATTTGCAGGTTCAAGTTCACCAAAGGTGTAATTATGCAAAAAAAAAAATTTGCAAGAATTTACTTTACTAACCGCAGCCATTCCACCACATGAACAAGAATTTTACAGTAACATTTCTGTAAATGCTGGTGTGATAAGTCCTCATTTGCACATCACACACAGCTCCTCGGTTCTGTCAGACATCTCGTGTCCAGATTAACATAATTTTTTCCCACCGTAAACATGTATACATACATATATAGGAACCTATACGTCAGAGAGCGGTCCTGTAGATGTAATGGTGAGCTGGCAAAAGGTATTTCAAATGAGAAAATTCTCCTTTAGATGAATTTAGTTTGTAAACGTTTCTTTTGTGTTTTTACCTTGCAAGTCACTTTAAATTCCTTTCAAGTTGAGCATAGTTACTTTCTTTTGTGTCTGCTTTGTGCGACTTCACAAAGGAGCCTTTTATTGTCCAAATTCTTTTTGCTGTTTCTTAGTTTTTCCACTTTAATTGTAAAAGTTTGGTTTTATTGTATACACTTTATCTAGCATTCGCCTTCGCATCCATCTTCCCATCCATTCCCCTTAAACGTTCCCACACTGCCCATGCTTGAATTCTTTTCCATTTCACTCATTCCTCGTCTCTCAATTGCTTTCTCACCATTTCCACTGTTATTCCTGCTTCTCTCTTCTGATATATTTAAACCATCCCCCCGGGGAGAACAGAAGCCCGCCTCAATCTGGAACCAATTGTTTTGTTCGGTTCATGAATCCAGAACCAAACCCTGACAAAAGAAGTCTTGTAAGGACCGCTGTGTTATTTGTTTTTGCCCGAGTTACAGATTGTGCCGTTATCAAAGTATTTATTGTGCCGCCGCGCTGCAGTTGCGGATGCGTAGAGGGCCCGAAGCCTCGCAGCACATCAAAGCTGTCACAAATATGGAGCAGGGGCCAAATGGCAAGAAGTGCTGTGGGCACAAATGAAATAAGCCAGAACTGTTACTGATAAGAAGCCACTTTTAAAAAGCTCTCTCAGTGTTGATTGTGCCCTGTAAGTTTAAGCCACTGGTTAATATTCTCACACATCCCACACTTTGCTGATTTTTCAGAGCTACTGAGTTTAGTTCCATTCACTTGTTCAAAGAGTGAACTAATTGGAAAGAAGCCTGGCATTGCAGAACAATGATAAGCAATTGATTAACGAGCTGAACTCGGAATCATTCTTCCGTCGCACTGAAGGAATAATACCAAACACGGGCGTTCGCTCGGCTTCAGCGCTCATCGGAGAAGCCGTCTGCGGTCACACATGTGAGCTCAGGGAATTACGGCAGGATGTTTATCCCCTAGAGGTGATCTGAGACGGGACCTCTGGCTGTGCATCATATAGGTGTGGGTGTGAGTGTGCATCTGTCGCAGATTGAGCCACTCAGCTGGGAGCCTGTCAGCATATGCCAACAAGTTGAGTAATGCTGCAGAGAGTTAGCTTAGTGAGTCGAGCCACCTGACCTCCAATAGGTCACCTAATGACCTTTACTTTAGATGTCGAGCTGCAGACACAGAATCCAAAACTGGCAACCGCCAAGTGCCAAATGCCAGATCAATCAATAACGGCCAGGCACGGAAATGGCAAACTTTTTCATACTATAACATTTAAATGCCTTAAATGCTGCCCCCCGCTCGCCACCCTGCACCCTCTGACCGACAAAAACACAAACACAAGTTCATTTCGAGCTGCATTCTACTCGTGTTCTGGTGACTTCTTGGCTCCTTGACTTCTCACGCGCCTTCCTGCGCAGTCACATGCGGAGACAGGAGGGCTCAGGTCTGGACGCAAGTGCAGGAGGATCTCCAACTGCTCTTAAACCCATTAAGGCCACCTGGGTGTGTAGCCATGCATGGCTAGAAAGATGGCCAGGAGGTGTGTGCGAGCGAGCGCATATTTGTGTGTGCACGGGCCGAGAGGTGGCCAGGAGGAGCAGGCTGTTCGGCAAGATTAGCAGGCTCTCACATGTTGCATAACAGATTCCCCCTCTCGTGAAAAACCTGCCTGCATGCTGCCGCCCGCTAAGCAGGATGGCCTCTCAGTAACGCCCTCTATGCTCGCACACAGACACGCACGCAGGAACAAACCCGACACTTCTGCAAATTCCACGTAAGCCTCCTCGCCGAAACGCCGCCGCCGCCGCCGCCGCTGCTTCGCTGTGCATCATTTGCGTGGCTGTTTTGTTAGTTTCTCTATTTATATCGGTGATGTGTGAGAGGGGAGGTAGCCAGACTGGCCTCCTTACTCACGCAGGTTGAGTCAAAGCCTTAACAAATGTCATTATCCAGACCAGCCTGGAGGTGATTAGGTGGTGTGCTGCTTATGGCTCTGTGTTTAGCATGGGCCTGCTGCATCCATCCAGGCCAACTGCTGTATGTGTGTTTATGCATATGGGCCTGGGCTTGCTGGGGGCTGTGATCCGATGGGTCCCATAACCCCAAATCAAACACAGAGGGAGACGCAGCCTGCCTCTTCCTCTGTCATAGCCAGTGTGTGTGTGTGTGTGAATAAGCAGGAGGGGTTAAGTCATAAACAAGGTCTCCATGGTGACAACAGATGCAACTGCAGCAAAGAACGAAGTTGAGTGTCAGCAGTAAGGGCGCGCTGTGTTATGTGTTTGTGTGGGGAAAAAAACACAAGCAGTATGGGCCCAGCGAGAGTCGTAAACACCAGCAGGCCATGACTTCCACAAATAGACCTCTTAGAGAGAGAAAAAAAACAAGAGGAGGCTGGAGAAAGGAGAGGAAAGATGACTTCACGCACAAGAAAAGACGAACGACTCAAGAACGTAATGAGTTCGCTATTGGACGAAGCAAATGCAAAACTTGCTTACATTGAAGAAACACTTCAGTAAAGGAAGAAAAAAAAAACTGCATTTCTTTGCTTGGAAATCCTAAGCTCTGGCATTCAAGCTGGAAATACCAAGTTGCTCACAGAAGCACCTCCCCCAGAGCGAAAACGCCAACAATCTATTCATCAGTCTTCATCATCTTTCATCATTATATGGTAATCCTCCCTGCTCACTCCAGCTCTGTCTTGACAGCCCCCTGCAGTGTCTCTTTCTAGTCCTGTTGTGTGGTGAGTGTGCCATCTTGATTCACACATCCTGTCAGTGGTTCATAATCCCTCCTTTATGGAGACAGAATAGCACACCGCTGTCTCTCTTCAATGCCTAACTTCAAGGCCAGATCTCCATGCAGAAGCCTCACGATGCATTCTCATTGTCGGAGCACCTCTGCTGGCAGTCCAACCCCAGCCCGATCCCCCCCCCTCCACCCATCCACCCACCCCCTCCGTTGCCCAGGCTATTTTCCAATATTATTTATGCAAGGACTCTCTTTAGTCCTCTCTAAGCTGGCTTTTTCAAGGCTTTTCACTGAAAGGCTAAAAACATACAAATCCCCCCCAAAAACCCTCCGAAAACCATATGGAGCACTATACCTTAATCAGAGCAGTCACTCTGTGTGTGATGCCGTGTGTGTGTGTGTGTGTGTGTGTGTCACTAATATTAGAATAATCCCTGGTGATTATGGGAGTGGTTATTAGGATGAATATGGCAGAAGGGTTGGGTCGGGCCGAGCTGAGCCCAGGCTGTAGTGAGAAACAGATGTCAGTTGACCCACATCTGCCGAGCATGCTGGGACATTGGAGTGTCAGGTCATGGCTCAGATCACCTTAGGGACACTGTACATCTGGGCCCCTCTTGGTTTCTCTTGGTTCACAGTGTCCCCTGTAAGCCGGCCCTGCTGCTGTCTCTCTCTCTCTCTCTGCTGCTGTCTCTCTACCTGACTGTCTCTCTGTCTCTGTCGTACCCACACACACACACAAATACTTGCGCACACACAGACACAAACATTTCTGGAATAAAGAACAAGTTTCAGACTCTGATCTGGAGATCAAAGGTTTTGGCCAAACTCCGCTCTTGGACGGTGACCCAGACTGACAAAGTCTTGCTATGATTGAATGTAAACGCTCATCGGTGCGACGCTGTGGCTGAAAGGGAAATCGAACGAACCCTGGCAGCGACTCAAACTGCACTAATTCTATTATTATGTGAATATATAACGTGCACGTCTTTGGCTTCTCTGATCTGATCACTGTGTGCACGAGCCGCCATTTCTTTACCTCAAACCACGATACGAATACCTGATTACTGCTGCACCTCCCTGTGAGGTATACGCTATCTAACCCGATCTAGATTACATCGAGAACTAGGAATCATGTAAATCCAGTCCTCTAAATCTTGTGCTGCTGCAGGCTGAGACTTGTCTGCTATGCGGCAGGTAATTTTTTAGCCTGTGTGTAATAAAAACAATATAATTCATGGCTTGAGGGGGACAAATCTTTCAGCGAGAAAACTTTGCAGCAACTGTACTCAAAAAAAAAAGCTGTATACATTTGCATTTGCTTGCCTTTTCCACAATATTATTATTTTAAATAAGTGTTCTGGGGCATTTTTGTGCCTCTACATAGAGATAGAGGAGTGAGAAACAGGAAACACAAGGAAACAGAGCCGGATAATGACATGCAAGGAGCCTCGCCAGCCAGGATTCAAATCATTGGCTCGCTGCTCATGGCATGTAGTATGCGCCCTAACCGCCTGGCTATCGGATCACCCCATTTTACTATATTATAATCCCATTAAAGTATTTTGTGTTTTGTCCAGCTATTGCAGCTTTTTGTTCAGTTTTTCCTCTCCCAACTGCCTTTATTTCCCGTAATTTTCCCCTCTGTGGGTTAAATTTTTTGGGGTAGTTTTTTTCATCCTGGACCAGAAAGCTCTCAAACCCACACTTATATTGCATTTAACATCAGGTTTTACTGATTAACTTGGTTTCAATTAACCATTAAAGTACTGCTGCACTCCCCATCCATGCCCCAATCGGTGCATCTGTATCATATCGCTCAGTTTTTGGTAATCATGACATATTTTGCTCCCTGACATTTCCTATGATCTAGTTGTGACCTTAAAGACGTGAGTCCAGAATTACGTTTTCACGGCGTTACATCACGTTAAAACACAGAAGAAGGACTTTGCCTGCAGCACTACTGAAGGACATATAGAGCACAAACGCATGTCAGAGGACGACCACGGACCAGAGCGAGAGCGAGAAGAGGAGCAAACACTTCTTCGGGGCCAAACCAAACATTGTGGTTTTAAGTTATAGTTGCATTTACTTGAAATGATGCGGTAGACCAACACTGAGAATCAGCGAGCACTAATTGAAAACAGCTTGCCGGCGTTCCAGTGAATACTGACTGTGGGACAGAGTCTTTTTTTTTTTTTCTATTGTGTTCTAATGCACTGGTTCTCTGGTCATTCCTCTGACGTCCCAGGAGGCCCTGAGGGGTTGCGCTCCAAGATAGCTGGAAGATGACTCATGTGGGCCTTCTCTGGCTGTCAAATGACAAGTTCACACAGTGCCATATTGCCTACTAAGGAGAGGGACACCAAATATTTCATTTCCCATGTTGCATGTAGCTCCAATGGTGCAGCCCTGAAGTGAAAAAGTGAGTAGCTGCAGTTTCACCGCAGTGCAAAAGTCACAAGGTTGTGCAATCATCTCTAAGAGAAATCTTAAATAAATAATAAGCATGCAAACAACTCCCTCATAGCTCTCCTTCTTTTCCTCTCCCTGTCTTTCTTCCATCTTTGCTCACCATCTCTAATTTCTCTCTCCTGGCCCTCCATCACTCCTCCTCGTCCTCTCCTCTCTGTCTCACTTCAGCAGGATTAAGGCCCATGCTTGTCATCCCACAGGGCAGAGTTGTTTGACTGACAGCCGGGTTCGGCATCTTGACACAGGTCCGTGGCCCCGTCATCATCGCTGATCATCCCATGCTGGCCCTCGGAGTGACAGCCGCCTGTAGAGCCATTTACTCCCGGTGCAGCCGAAAAAAGCCCTCCTCCTCCATCACCGGCTTTCACTGGCACGGCAGACGCACACCTTCCTCCCTTGTCTTCCCCCTGAAGCTCCTCCTTTACCCTTCCTCGCCTCACTCTGTGTAACTCGTGTCCTTGTTTCTTTAACAGTCTCTATTTGTTTTGAGCGACAATTAATTTTTGCTCCTCATCCCCTAATTTCTTTTTAGTAGCTTTATATTTGTCACTCCTCTGCTTTCTACTCCTCTTCTAATCCTCTTTTCTCTGCTCTGATATCAACTCTCCAGTATCTCATGCAGGCTACTATTAATCTAAAGGAATCCGCCAGATCTCAATTAGGGTAATTACTGTGTTTGTTTTAACTTAACACTGATGACTCCACTTGTGCTACTATCTTTGAGCAGCCCCTAACAGATGGGGTGCTTAGTACTCTTTTGGGAAGGCTGACAGGAGTCAGGATGGAGATGATTTTTGAGCGTAATGTTTGTCAGCTTAATTTACCTAGCGTTAAAAACACCTTGCAAAACTGTTTAACTAGAGTTTCTCCTAAAGCTTTTCCACACACGAGGCACAGTGTCTTAAGGTACCATGACTGAAGGAAAACAGAAATAGCTTCATTGCAAAATGAGGCAAAATGGCTTTTTCGCAACCAAAATGAAATGTCACATTTGTTTTGGTTGTTGCCATGTGAGCAGGCCGATGGGCCAAACCAGTCCTCCGGTACGACTGATAGCATCACCTGAAGCTGGTCAATAATGTCAGCATGTGTTGCATTTTTAAGACGCTGAATGCTTGTTCATCTTGACATCAGCAAGACAGACTAAGGCTGCATCCACTCAACATGTTTTCATTAACAAATTATGTTTTAAGAGGAGAACAATCTCAGTCTGGATGAGCGTCTTAGTTTCAGGATTAATCTTTCTGCATGTCTTTTGCTTAGTTGTGTAAATACTACAGAGGCAGGACAGTCGTGGTGAAAGGTTAGGCTTCCTAAGATGTCCTTTCCATGCACAACAAGGTTAGCAATGCTTTTAGCCTTACTAGTTGCAATGAATTAACCACTAAAAGTCAAGATAGACAATGCACATGTCTGGAAAACGCTCTCGTGACTGCTCATGGGATCAGACAGCAAACATGGGCGTCCCCATCTTCGTTTCCAAAAGTTTTAGTTTCTGCACATCCAAACTAAAACGTAATCCCAAGTTTTCTAAAATTCCCCAAAAACATTTCCAAAAGTCTCTCTTTTAAGGGTCCCAAAACTCTGGAGTAGTGTGGATGCGTGTCGTAAACATCATAGAAGATGTGCATCTTAAAATTAAAACATATTAGTGTAGGGATGGACTCCAGCCCCCTGCGACCAAGTCAGGATTAATCAGTGTATAGAGAATGGATGGATGCAGGTAGCCGTAATGAAGTGTGTGACTGTTTAATGACAGCATAAGTTGTTGCAACTTTTGTAGGTTCTACGCCTCATACTAGAATTCTATTTGTATTTCTTTAAAACCAATCACAATCCGATTGAGCAGAGCGAAGCAAAGGATGCAGCTATATTGTTCCATCAAAATAGTGATGGAGGGGATTGTTTGGGTGCAACATTTGGACGCTGTCAGTAAAAAGGGTCATTTTATTTAAAAATAAAAACAGTTAGCACGGTAGCTTTACTGCTCGATGCAAATCTTTGGCAAAATTCGTGGGACGGGGACATGAAATATGGAGATAATAGCAAGCTTATGCCTGCAGTCTGCATTAATCTTTAAGACCTAATGACACTAAATATCATCTTTAAGCAACTTGTTGTCACGGGTTACAATTCTTTAGCATTTCTAACTCTTTACAGTGAACCAGGAAGTGAAGGATATTTGGGGTTTAAGGGTAAAATAATTAGATTAACCTCTTTACAACCTGTAGTGGAAGCCTGACATTAGGCATCACTCAACTACATTATTAAGACCCAGGATGCTTTTTCCTGACTTATAATTCACTTTAAATCATATTAGCAAACTTACAGGTATGATATCATTTTTAAAAAACAAGTTAGTGTTTGATCACTTCCATTTGCTTTGCTGCAAACCTTCTCAATCTGAGACAAACTCAGGATGTTGTAAGCGCTGTAATAGGACAGTATGATTATGAGCAAGTTACATATTGTGTGTGTGTGTGTGTGTGTGTGTGTGTGTGTGTGAGAGAGAATGTAGAAGGACAGGAGGGCATCAGATGAGTACAGACTGTTTCCACCTGCCAGGTGCCTGGTCTCTAATCCCCCCTCTCTGTCTGATTAAACACACACACACACACACACACACACACGCAGGCGCAACAAGGTCATCTCTCTGTCAACCATACAATAGCGCTGTGTACCCATCTGGCCTACATTCTAAATACTTCCTCTTTAGAAAGCAAATAATAAAAAAGCGCTAACACTCAGAAACAGGTCAGAAGGAAGCGACTGTCCGACCAAGACAGAGCCGTGGAACTGTTGCTGCTCTTTCATTGACTGTCAGTCGGTCTTCTGGGATGCTGCTGACGTCACCATGGTGACCGTGCGAGTTGTTGTGCATCACGTTCCCGCTCGTCTTGCTCAATCCCGAAACACTGAGCTCACCTCACATAATGCTTCCTTTGTATGATATCAAGAACATCTTTTGACATCGCCAGGCGCCGTCGCTTCCCTATTTTTTATTTTTTTTTTCTTTCTTTGCTTTGGCGTGAGTCACATCGCTCCGACAATATTTTACACTGGGAGTACGGCGCTTTGATATCAAGAGGATAAGAGGGCTTTGTAGAGACAGTGACACCCATCCTCCTCCTTCTCCTCCTCCGTCTCCTCCCACTCCTCTGCTCTTTCCTTCCCCTGGGGAGGTTTGGCTTCTTCAGGGCCCCCCCTCCACCCCTCTGGATGGCTTTTATGTCTGATGAGGTTCTGAGGTGAACACGAGGTCAAGCGACTTCAAAGGCCGCTCTGAGGAACATCACGTTGTAAATGAATGAAGATTAATGCAATAATGTTTGCATACACTTGAGCCGGTGCCCGAACGCTGGTTTTCGTCTCGCATTTGTCATAAATTCTTGTGGATTTGATCCTGTTAGCGAGACGCCGACAATAAATGCGTCCACGGTGTAATGCAATACAGGATGATGCATTATAATAACAAGGGATATATCATTATTTACTGTATTCGGTATCACAGCGTATGTTCCCTGTACGTTCTGGATGCTGTGTGTGCGGTTTGATCTACATTATGATAGTGGAGGAATTCCACGCGGTGCCATGCTGTCTGCGCCATCCCCTCTCCTCACCTGTTGAGGCTGTGATTAGATACCGTCAGCCCTCAGGCCACAGCCATCGCATACAGGTAGTAGAGCACAGTCAGGCTATAGCTTTCTCCTCTGCTGCCGCGGGACGGGGGAGAGCGGTTGAACTCCAGAAACTGCAGACGGTGCTGAAAGTTTGTGTCACACTAATGAGCAGTCTGTCAACAAGTGTGGGCTACGGGGGAAAGAAAAAGAAGAAACATTTGGGAAAAAAATGTAGATTATATGGCGGAAATCCTTGCATGAAGTCTCCTCCCAACCACACACACACACACACACACACACACACACACACACACACACACACACACACACACACACACACACAAACCTCCAACATGCAAAAATTACAAAACAGTCCCGGTGACGTATTTGTTCAGGTGTCGTGGTTCTCTACCTCGAACAAGCTTTTATTGTTGTAACATGCAGACAACTAGCGGCTCCACGTTTTTCTTCATAATTGATTCTTGTTTGCTTAATTCAAATACATGAAACGACAATCTGTGGTTGCATTGGGGGGTTTTGCGCCATTATTTGATCAGTGTAATGCTGGTTGTTGAGCAAACTCACATAAATCATAAAATGAGATCCAGGGGGACTAATATTGTCTTTCTGATTTCATTTTGTAAGCTAGATAGGTGGTTTCCAATACTGTTCGTTAGTTGGGAGACTGTTTTGCTATTTTTATTCCGCTGGTCCCCAAGTTGCTCTTTATCCTTTATTGCTTCCGATTCCCCATTTTCTGCCAGATTGATATTAGTTTCTAAACCTCTGGGCACAATCTAAATCATAAATTGCTTCTTTTTTTCCCCCACCAGGAGCATTTGGTTGTTAATTGGTCAGACAAAAGATAATAAGTAGATATTAAGTCGAGATTATTTTGTCAGATTAGTTCAAATAAATTGTAGTTTTGCTCATTTCTGACATCAATTCTCTTTTTTCCCCTCATCTTTATCATTCTACAGTCGTGTTTCATAAAATTAAGTTTTCTGATTACGATGTTTCATGAAATAAATATTTCAGCAGTGTGAGTTCTTTTAATTTCTTTCCAGGTTGCATCTCAGGTAAGCCACGATTTTTATTTTTCCAGAATAAATTCAAATGCTAAAAATGGTTGATTCTTTGTTGTTTTAGCAGCTTTACCATCACAGATTTGAGCATCCCTCCCACTGCGTCAGATCATGATGCTGTCACGTTTCATAGTTTCACATATCAAGCTGGCTTTTAGTTTTAAACTTTGGGGCACAATTTAATTCTTAGGTTAACTGCTATCCAGCTTCTTTGTTTTCGTTGGTTTTCAACATGAACCTTTGACACACGAAGCTGGAAAGTCAGACAAAATATAGCAGCTTATCAAACCATTTAAATACCTACCAGACTAGTTTATTTATGATTTGTTAATCACTGAAATTTCTGCCCATGTGTGCTGATACTCCACAGCTCACCTGTCTGATGTGAAGGAAAGCACACAGCGTAGCTGACTGTTAGATCTTGACCTGGACTGATCTTGTCTCCGTGTCGGGGATGATTTATAATTATAATTAATGACTTTGAAGTTAATGCTGTTCCATGCAAGTAACTCTCCCACTTTGGAGACGCTCACATGGATGCTGCAGATATTTAATCAACTCAGAGGAAAAAACTCCTACAAACAGCTGGAAGCAACAAACTAGACTTCAGGTAACAATTTGGAAACAACAAGGAAAAACTAATTACATCTATTATTGGTAAATATCATTAATGTGAGCTTAAGTTTCTTTAAGTTGCAGTAAAGTTTTATTTTTATGGACATTTCAATTTATAGTCTAATAAATCTGAAAGTGAATTCAAACGGTACCATTTGTTCTTGTGATGTTTTTGGATCAGTATTGGTTCTGAAATATGGAAAAATTCCAAATGTTTAATGGAACAGTGACCCTGGTGTTCACTCAGAGGTGACGCTGACACCTTCACTTGCTGTCAGATTAATGGAAAGGAGTGCATGTCTGAAAGGGGCTTAAGTCGAGATTATTTTGTCAAACGAGGCCGATTCCAAAGCCCCAATAAATTGCAGTTCACACATCAGTGTCAGCAAATGTCATCCTCACAGGGGTACTGTGCTGTTTTAACCATAATATCATCAATTAAACAACACCAGGTTGGGGTTTCTGGGCCTCATGGCTTCCCGTAGTTACACCGGACAACCCGGAAGTAAGATTGACACAACATTGGATTTTTTATTTTGTTTTTTGGGGGAGTATTCCTCACAAATGTGGTGATATAAACGGTCTAAGTGCATAACCCTTTTCCAGAAACAAAACATATATTCACCGAAGTAGTTTTAATTATCTGTCTGACAATATATGTGAAGTGTAAATAAAACACCAAATGCCCAATGTAGAACTAACTTCGCCGTAGCCGCGCCGTATTACTGATGGATTTGTTTGTTTACTGTTTATTTATCGTTACATGTTTTTAGACGCAGCATTCATTCACTGAAGCCTGTGGACTGAAACAAAACATCGTTTTCCGGCTGTTATTTGTGTTTTATGTGGTCAAATGTCCGAAACTGGCGTCACGTGACGGACCCGGAAGAACACGGTAGGTTACCTGGTCGGTTTGTTATCAGTCTGCAGTGTCAAATAATATAACATAGTTTATTTTTAGATGGGTTTTAAGTTTAGTCATGTGTGTTGACATAACTGTGGAGTAGTTTAAAGTTAACTTGAAATAACTTTGCTGGTATAAAAAGTGCAGAAAAACCATTTTTTCCCCCAAGCAGCGTGTCCTCTGATTTAGATAAAGTACTAGGATGATATTTCATCTCTGCTACTGCTGTAGTTTCTGGTGCATCCTCTATACTAACTGGATGGTTCATCCAATTGACAGAAATCAACCTCTCCATGCAGCTACGATCACTTGTCCAGTTTTGAGTTTTATCAAGATTTATCCAGTGGAAGTAAATCCAGTTTTTCCTGCAGGCAGTTTTTGCAAAATGAGGAAAAACACGTTCATTAATCAATACAATGTACAGAATTCAGCTGTTTCCATAGTGACTACATCTATTTCATTGGCCTCTGCAGACTTGGGGTGGAATCTCCAAAAACCTCGACAAAATAAATCACCTACACACCGCCGAGGAAATATGTGTTCTTGTGATTTGGTTGAACCAGCCCCTTAAATATAATTGCCTTCAGCCCGTAGGCACCGTACAGCGGCTATATATCACCGACTCTGCAGAGTAACAAGATGATTCCTGGTTGTGCGCCGAAAGGGCAAATGTTGCAGGCAGCCAGGCAGACAGAGCAGGCTTGACCCTGGGCCCAGGCTTGTTGTGGCGCTGCGTCTCTGGAGGTCCTGTCTGGAGGTTGGCTGCTCTCTGTCTGGGCCGCACTGCTCTCTAATCACCCTGACACTGCACTTACAGGGCTGACAGCCATGGCGCCACGGAGAAGGCAGAGAGATTGTACACGTGACAGGGCCCACCTTGGCTCTCCACTTGTTCCCTCTCAAGATAATCACTTTCTATTGATTTTCTTGGAGCACACAGAGCCCGGTTACCTTTCAACCTCCCCGATACCGCCTGTCAAAATATCTCAGGGCCGCAGCGTGCTAGACCTTCCCTGCTCCACTAAACAATGCATAATGTATGTGAGCCAAGCACATAGAATAGAGCAGCTCCTGCAGCTCCTTATGTGCCAAGATCAATAATGAAACTTAATCATAAGCACAAATGTTATCCATCCTTTTTGAAAATAATTAGCGGCGCTGTAGAGGTTAGAGGATTATCGTGTGTGTGTGTGTGTGTGCAGTGAAACCCAAACTGTGTGCGGGAACATGTGTGCAGTCGATGCTTCATTCCTTTACAGCTTGTATCAGTGAGCTGAGGCGTCACAGCCGGCGCCCTCTGCTACTTACCTAATTAGCTCTAGGAGCCCCTGCATTATTAACAGAGCCCCTAAATCATTCAGAGGGGCCCTAATATGTGTGTGTGTGGGTTTGTGTGTGCGCCAGGGAACACACCGAGGGGGTGCAGAGGATCACTGCGATAATGTCCTTCCCTATTCACGACATGTCAGACGTAATTATTCACCCTGGGAAGACACGGGTCCAGAACACTGGTAATGGCACTCTTCTTTATCCCCTCCTCCTCCGTCTCCTCCTCCTCCTCCTCCTCCTCCTCCTCTTCATCCTCTCCCCCTCCCTCCCTCTCTCTCCCACCTCTTTTATGACTGACAAGGTGCTAGATGGCTCAGACACCCTCTATAGATAGACAAATAGTGGAGGACGGCCGGCATTGTTAGACAAGAATGTTCATGTTACAGAGGTCACGTGTTAATGCGGCGAGATCAGCCGCAATAGACGGCTAATGTTTGTTTTATTGTGTACATGGATGCCATTAACACGAGCGGCTGTGCCATTTGTAGGCCTCATTTGGTTATATTACATGTAATGCACTAATCATTTTTAGAGGAATATTACTGCGATAATAGTGCGAGTGTCATTCAGCTACTTTATCCACGAGGATGACTCACAATTGGTGCTGTTGAGAAGCAGAAGTGCTTGATGGGGAACGCACACACACACACACACACACACACACACACACAGACAGACAAAAAAAACTAATTTGGGAAACAAAATGCAGCTGAATCATGTTCAGCAGAATGCGGTTGTTTGCGCTAGGTTTAGCAGCTGGAAGTGGTTCGGTCCTTTTGTCAGCAGAGTCAGCAAGACACAAATGAAAAGTCAATATACATCACTTCCTCCCTCTCAGCCAATAACTGCTGTGTAGGCTGGTGATATTGTTCTGTATGAGATAATATTTGGCTAGGCTGGTGACCAGGAGCTCTTGCCCTGGTAAATCCACATGTGTTTACTGGAATGTGACTGTTTCCTGAAGCTCTGCAGTAGCTCTGGTATGTGGGTTGAATTCCAAAACGTTGCTCCCTTTTTCTTTGTGGCCTATTTCACGTCTCCCACGTAGATTTTTGTTGAGTATCGTGGATGGGAAACGTGGAGGGAAGACAGCTTTCAGATTGTTGAGCAATTTGTTGTGAAATTTTAACAGCAGGAAAAAAAATGCATTGATGAAGGAGGTCTTGTTTTTGCAAAATATGGGGTTTAATATTATTGGTGGTGCCTTTGAATGGTCCTGGTTCTAAAGGCAGCTCAGTGTAGATCCTTTCTTCCCATGTTTCCCCCTCAAACATCTGATATTTGGTTCAGTTCTGTACATTTTTTTAATTGTTTGTGTGCATTATTGCTTTTTGTGTTAGCTTCATGTGAAACTGAAGTGATGCTCCAGTGATGGTAAATCTGACAAATATGCATAAACAAAGGTTTTACATCGTGGGCATGTTAATAATTAGCAGTTTCACTTTATTTTTTAAACACCAATGAATGTGGAGGCTTTTGGCAAATAAGCGTTTTGGAGCACGAGCGGCACACGAGCGGCGCCGTTCTTCAGAAATGTTTCAGCGTAAGCCTCACTTGATTTGAAGATGGGTGTGAGGCTAAGTAGATTACAGGCTTTTTACTGCAGTTTGCAGGATGGAGGGGAAAAAAAATGATGGTGAGAACTGTAATGGGAAAAAGAATTAGACAAGATAAAAGTGTGGAGATGGTGGGAGAGAGAGGAGCGCTCCTTTACGTCGTTAATCTGCCGCCCCTCCCCCCTCTGTTTCAATTAAGAAAATTACTTTTTAGTTCAATTAACAATAATTCACGCTTAACTGAATAAAGTTTATTACACAATCAAGGCAACAACGGAGTAAGTGAGAGGTGCACACGTACAGCGACTTGCACTGGGGCCCCTTGTTGTGGTGGTGGGGGGCGTCCAGGCTCCAGGTCTGTGGACCCACGGAGGCTTCGGTGAACTCTGAGGCAGTCAGTGTTGTAATAAAGTTGAGGAGAAATATTTCACCATGCTATATATTCAGGGGCCCCCTCTACCTCTATCTTTGGCCTCAGGCAGCAGCTTGCATCACAGTGATTAGCTCCCAAACACAGACAGTAACACTTGCAGCCACATTGTCATAATTGCCATTATCCCCCCCCTCCAACCATCGCCACTAAACATGGCGGAGACTCATTTCTGGAAGCTTCCGCGCTCTTTTATGCAACTACAGATGAGCTATCTTCCTATAAACATTTAGAAAAATGAAACAGCACAGCATATAAATTTTCCACTTTTCCATTTTCAACAATAAGGTGTTCGTCGCTCCAGCCGCGGTTTATCCGCCTTTGTTCCAGCCCTCCTCCTCTGCTCCCCTTTTCTCTTTTCCTTTCTCACCCTCTCTCAAATGATTTACGCCGCTACAATTATTGGGTAATCTCCACTGTCATTACTCTTAACATCTGCTCTGTCACAATGCTAAAGGCTTTTGGCTGTGCTCTGCGACAGTTATTCTACAGTCCTGCGATGCAGACAGACACCCCCCCCCTCCGATGCCTTCCCTCTTTATGTGCTATCTGCATCGGAGAGATGAAATGGCTTTTATATGAGTGGGAGCCGTATGGTGGGGGGATTTGCATGTGCTGGAGTGTGAGCGAGAGAACAGAAGACAATCTGATTGGAGAGTTGTGTTGAAGTATCGCCGTGTCGGGAGGTCAGAGGTCAGCCAATGATCTCGAGTCAAAACTCGAAAAGGATCAGCAAAGTGGAGACCTTTCATAATCATATCCTACACAGCAAACAAAGCAGCTGATATTGTTTTTTTTTCCATTTGAAACTGACAAGAATACCACCCACCATCCCATTGTCTGTCTGTCTGAATGCATAACAAGCAACTACCCAACAGACAGGCAGTTAAGCAAGCTAACCTTTAGCGAGCAGGGAGAGGAACATTCAGAGATTTCCATCAGATTACCCTCTCCAGTTTCCATTGTGTGTGTTGGCCCCCTCCGTGGTGTTCCCCCCTCTACTCCACGCAGCAAATTGCAACCATTTGGTATTCAGATAACGGCAAACAAGCTCGGATCTGCTGGAACAATAAGTGGTTTCCAACCAATCGCCCACCTGGACTGCGCCGTGCTAAGACAGTTTGATAGTCGTCAGCTCTTTCCCCGCCGCCCGGTTGCCAGGGTGGGTTATGTTTCTGCACTCTGCAAGTGTATATTTTTGTGGAGACTCACTCCAGCGAGAGGAATGTAATGACATGGGTCCAACACTGTGTGATTGAGATGGATGACCTGTTTTATTATCTGTGTTTTCTATGTTTGTGTATGTGCGTGTTTACCCCCGTGAGTGCTGCGGGAACACATTGTGACCCTAGTTGTGTTTGGCCACCAGAGGCCATGCTGGCAAAGGCTGAAATGATGATTAAGGACAGGGGGCTGGATGGGAAAATGTGGATTAATGAAGCTCAGATAGAATTAATAGCCATGACATCCCACAACAGTGGAGCTGCTAAATGAGAATATGTCGTGGGTCCACCGGAGTCTCAACGCTTGTTTTGCTTTCAAGGTGACGGCGGGAGCGAAGAAGGAAAAGTCGCCTGTCTCAGTTGACTTGCTTCACTTGTCCTGTCAGAGAATTTTGTCATTGTGGTCCCAGCCCAACATCCCTGGAAATTACAGTCATCCCTATGCCCAGTTCTGCAGAACCCAGGAAGCTAGCAAAGTCAACATGCCCTCTATGTAGGCTTTATTATGGCTGGTACATGGAACTGTTCTGACAGATCAGAGAAAAAGGTGGAATTATCTAGAACTTCACTGGTTTTAGGTCACTTCTGCAGAAACAGGAGGTTGAAATGCTTCATCCAGCTGTTTTTGTTGAGTCGCATTGATCAACCCGTAGCTTTTTCCGTCTTTATCTTTGGAGTGAAGAGGTTGTATTTGTACAATAAAGATTAGGGACTCACAAGGCGCAGATTAAAAACAAGAGGCAGCAGAGACTGAAACGCCCTGACATTTAGGCCCTTGTATGGGTCAAGAGCTGCTCAAAGTCCCATAATCCCACTCAATAGCTACCTCAGAGGAGAGATAACATTAATTACGTCGTTCAGTGTTGTTCTTTTAAACTGCCTTCAGAGCCGCTGAAAACATTAGGAAACATTTTCCACTGACCAGCCGCTGATGACTAAACTGAACTTCTTGTTTAAAATAAGCGAAGGGCCTTTTTAGTCAGAACATAATTGCTGTTAGTGAGTTTTGGAGGAATAAATCATTTGAAAATGTTGGCGTGATATGTTGAAAAAATTGTGATCAAGTTTAAGAAAATGTTAGATAGAGTTTGGACACAAAACCACATTTTATTCATGAGCTAATTTCCAATAAGGGAGGTCACTTTACCAGTCATTTAACTGCACATTAATGCACCATCGTGGCAAAAACACCGTCCCGTCTGATGCCGTTTTTACACAAACAAACATGCAGAACATACCTTATTTGGTGCTGCACTTTTGAGATGTGTTGCCTGAACAGACTTAACACATGGAAAGCATTGAGAAGCGATAACTTTTGATGCAGTTTAGCCGCAACGTGTTCGTATCCGAGATGCTTTTTAGCAGCAGCTGCAAGGATTCAACCCCCCGAAGTTTTAGTTTGGCTGTTTGAGGATAACAGTTGCTGGACCGTCTTGTCTTCTCTTTGATTTCACCACCTGGGATGTTGTTCAGTTGGTGGTCTTTCACTTCTACCTCCCGCCGGCTACAAACATCTCGGCTAGTGGGCACACACACACACACACACACACACACACACACACACACACACATACCTGAGCAGCTTATTAGCATGTTAAGTCAGGAGCTGGGGAATGGTTTAGCTCCAGGTGCTGATCAGTTATTAATGTTTGGTCAGTTCTGCGAGTAAATGTTTACCTGAGACTGGTTAGACATTGTGTGAGCCTCCAGGCCAGGATCATTAAGCCTCGGCTGGAAGTGTTTGTAACAATTTGGTGACACATGATAAGAAATCAGTCTGACGAGAACTGGAAAAAATGCAAACAAACAAACAACAGCAACAAAAAGCAACAGTTAAGGTGTTAAAGGTAAACATGAAACGCCGTCATCTGGACGTTTCATTGCTGTGTTTTTATTTCTACGAGGCCACGCTTTTTTGTTATAGTAATAGTTTTGTGAACGGTTCTGAGAAAACAGGGTGACGGTTCACGGAGTTTGCACCGAAAGCGTCGCGCTTTCCATGAAAACATAGGAATGTGTTTTTCTGATGTGGCGACACAAAGGGAGACCGCTGAGAGTGAGAGGGAGAGTCAGAAAGTGATCAAAAGAATTACATCCAGTCACCCGCTGTGCTTTTTTCTGATACAGACGATCCTGTCAACCCTGGGCTGATTAGCTGGTCGCACAACAAGGCTGCAGGCGCTGACCGACATCCTGTCCTGCAGCTAAGGTACAAATTCAAACATTTTAATGCTCCAAATACACTTTTGGGGGAAAATAAAGTTGATAATATGATGGAATAAACTCTTTCTGTCTATACAGGGTCAAAAAGACATCTCGTTTCTGCCGTGATGGAGGCGACAAAAGGTAGGTGTCATTTCTTTCACCTTATGAGGACGTCCCCTGTTTTGAAGTGGGCTCCAACTCCTCGTGTTAAAGACTGATTACCTCGCTGCTCCATTTTTAAGCATCTAGTGCTGCAACCCAGGTCGAGGCTAACCCTGGCCGGTGGTGGTGGGAGGAGGAGGAGGAGGAGGCTCTGAGTGTAACAAGAGAGAGTGCAGGAGACTGAAAGGGAAACTGAGATAGTGAGCATTGACAGGTTTGAGCTCCCAGGTGGGGTGTCACCCTCAGGGGAGGCAACAATTGCTGACAAAGCTGTGTGTGCGTTTGTGTGTCACACGAGAAGGTCTTGGCAGGTGAATTTTCTCGGGTATTGCTCATTAGAGACCTGCACAGATTCAGGTTTTTTTTTAAAGGGGATGCAGTTCTGACAGTTGGACATATGTAAGCATCTGACTCCAACTGTGGTCGTTGTTGTGGAAATCAGGTGTACAGACAAAAAAGTGCAAGTAGGGGGAAAAATTAAAAGAAAAACCTACAATCACAAGCTCTCACTCCACAGTGAAGTCAGTTGTAGACGTTTGCCTACTTTGTCCGACGTCTTTTTTTTTCGTACAGTAGCTGCAGTCACGCAGGCGGTGTTGTTGACTTTGTCTCTACCTTCCCATTGTGAAAGGGTGACCTTCCTCTTTCTCCCACTCTCTGTTCTGCTCAGCTCCGTACATCTGTGTCTGTTTACCAGCCTGCCTGTGTCTCCCTCAATCTGAACTGATGAGTGCAACTCACAGCTGCTCCTCTCTTGTTTCCCGCTGCTTGAGTTGTGTGTTTCCGTGTGTGTGTGTGTGTGTGTGTGTGTGTGTGTGTGTGTGTGGTGTCATTGTGCTCGCCAGTGACAGCGCCTTGCTCCCAAATCAAAGACCGGCTCGCCACCCCGACGCACCTCCTGATCGCACAAACGAGTAAAGTTTAGATAAAAGGAGTTCTGCTCCGGTCTCTCTGTTTTCTTTACTTGTAGCTGCGCGGATGCACCGAGGGCAGGCCTGTGCGTACACATCGCACTTCCACGTCCACCTGTGTCACCTGAGCTCTTTGACCTGCATTCCTGTCTTACCTTCAAGCTTTATCTGCGTTTAGTCATTTCCTTCTGTAGAATGCCAAAAAAAGTGCAGTTTTGAAAACATCTGCGCCGTAATTTCGTCTGAATGGCCGTCGTCGGGGCCTGTACGTTCTCCTCAGTGCGAAGATGGAGATAACAAAATCCAACATGCAAGTGCCGGCGAGTTTTTTTACGTGAATATGACAGATGATGCTCGCTGTTGGTAAATAGCGAGAACAGGAAGTGTACAGTTACAGAAAGATCAGGGAGCGGCGAAGAAAAAGGAGCCTAAGAACGGTGGATGTCTTCGGGCGAGTATGGGATACCGGTGGGAACATGACATCACCAGGACAGGTGTTGTTTGCTGTTGTTGTCCCGGGGTGAAGGCGAGGGGACGTGAAGGTTGTTTGACTGTCAGCCTGAACCCGCTGAACCCGTTTCTGGCCTCTTGCAGGAAGACGGCGAATTTAAAACATGTTAAAGAATTTCTGACAGCTCATTATGCAGTCGCTTCTAAACCTGAATTTGTTGTTTTGCTCATTAAGAAACCTAAGATCTATTTCTGGAATTTGGAGAATGTACTTGTGTCGTTAGAGGTGAAACTCAGGTGTTCAGGTTTGGTGCTTGCAGACGATGGCTCTCTGTCGGTTTGTTTCACTTCGGTCCAGATTGAGTTATAATTCAACAACCGTTTGCCAGATTGCTGTTTGTTA